>NC_091811.1:34966666-35269696 GCF_041296235.1 Equus asinus | reverse complement strand
CATTTCTCAGAATGTATCCCCGTTGTTAAGCAACACATGACTATATTATAATGTAGCCATATGAGAGAAAGTCTTTCATCTTAAGAAATACAACATCAAAATATTTAAAAGCAAAGAAGCACTCTCTGGGTTCCAAAAAAGATGGAGAAAGCATATTCCACTCTCTCTCTCCCACTGAATGCAATTAAAATTCTTGGAGAGGATGTACGGAGCGGATACCTGAGGACTTTGAAAAGGAAATGGTGGCAGACAGATTGGAGAAGACAAACAGATCTCTGAGAACCACTAAACTAGGGGAAGTTTCTCTTTTCTTTAAATTTAGTTTCTCCAGCCTGGACTCAGAGGAAACCTAAATTCCAGAAGTATATAACAAGTGCAGACAGAAAGTGCTCCAAGAGAAGGCTTCTCTTTCTTGTCTGAGGAGCAGGAAAATGGCCTATTACAGATCAGAAGAATTGGGGGAAGTCCTCTGGGATTTTTTTCCCCTCTCTCTTGTTCCAGCCCCTGGGCAATGCTACAGTGGCACAGAGGCAACCACCACTGAGCAAATGCGCAAACTCAGAAGGAAGGGAAACTTTCTGCCGGGTAGATCAAAGACTGTGACAGGAATCGTTATTGCTCTTTTCTCTCCAACCTCTCATTACTTGGTCCTAGTACCAGACACAGTTGTAGAAAGTGCATAACATACTAGGGAAACTAAAGCTGTGGCCATCTAGTCAGAAGACCAGGAAGAGGGTGCCTAGAAGGAGGAACGACTTCCCTGGGGAAAATCATGGAGAGAAGGAAGTTCAAGACAGTGATACCATAAAGTTATGTATGAACTCCTGTGCTCATCCCTGAGCTATGCATGCATGGATCTGACTCTAAACTGCATCCAGAAGGTATTGAGACCTGATCTACAGGATGGACCACTGCCCAAGTCCCACACTGGTCACTGGGTGTTACACACATGTGACAGACCCAAGTAACACAGCAAAGGCTTTGAAAACTGAACTGACATTGGAATCACAGTCAACAGAAGGCAGGATAGGAACTTGCAACACAAACCTAAACTGCTCCATTGCCTGCTAAAATAAATGAACAAACGAACATTCTCCATGGGATTTAAACAAGTTCTAGAGTCTCATGACATAATATTCAAAATGCCCAGGATCAAATCCAAAATTATTCAACATATAAAAAACCAGGAAAATCTTGACATTTCTCAAGAGAAAAGACAATCAACAACCACAAACACAGATGTTTAAATTAGACAAAGACTTTTAAACAGCTATTAAAATTATTTTCTAATAAGTAAATATGAAAACTCTTGAAACAAATGGAAAGATAGAGAGTCTCAGAAGAGAAATAGAAGATATAAAAAAGAACCAAAAGAAAGCATTAGAACTGGAAAAATACAATGGCTGAAAGAAAAAATTTACTGGATGGGCTCACTAAATGACTTCAAGATATTCATAAAAATTATCCAATCTGAACAGGATTAAATAAGGTTTTCTTATGAGCAGAGCCTACAGGACCGTGGGACAATACCAAAAGGTCTAACATTTGTGTCATTGGAGTCTCAAAAGGAGAACAGAAAGAATCAAACCAAAAAATACTTAAAGAAATAAATGATTTAAAATGCCCAAATTTGGCAAAAAACATAAACTTGCAGATTCAAGAAGCTCACTGAACCCTGAACAGAACATCCAAGGAAATCCATACCCAGATAACACAATAATCAAACTGCTGAAAATGAAAGACAAAGAAAATATCCTGAAAGCAGCCACAGAAAAATAATACATGATATAGAAGGGAATGATGACTCAAATGACATCACACGTCTCATTAGAAACCAGGAGAGTCAGAAGGCAGTGAAACATTTTTAAATTGTTGAAAGAAACAATTTTCCACCCAGAATTCTATATCCAGTTAAAATATGCTTCAAGAATGTAGGCAAAATAAAGATATTCACAGATGAAGAAAGACTGGGAGAATACATCATCAGCAGACCTGCTCTAAAAAAGTGCCAAATTGGGCCGGCCCCTTGGCCGAGTGGTTAAGTTCACACTCTGCTTCAGCAGCCCAGCGTTTCATCGGTTCGGATCCTGGGCGTGGACACAGCACTGCTCCTCAAGCCATGCTGAGGCGTTATCCCACATAACACAACCAGCGGGACCCACAACCAAGAATATATAACTATGTACTGGGGGACTTTGGGGAGAAGAAGAAAAAGAAAGTTCAAAATAAAGTTTCAGATAGAGATATAATAAGAGTAAGAATGCTTATGAATAAATCAAAGAAGACAATTAAAGGAAGACACATGCCGTGTTCATGGATTGGAAGATTCAGTTTAATTAATATGTCAATTCTCCTCAAATTCATCTATAGATTTAATATAATCCAATTAAGTTCCAGCAAGATTTTCTCTAGAGATAGACAGCTGATTCTAAAATTTATATGGCAAAGCAAAGGTACTAGAATAGCCAGAACAATGTTTTTTTAAATGAAAATGTTGGAGGATTCATACTATCCAATTTTAAGACTTACTATAAAGTATTCAAGATAGTGTGATATTGGCAAAACCATATACACAGATCAATGGAAGAGAATAAAAAACCCAAAAATAGACCCACGCAAATACGGACAATTGATTTTGGAGAAAAGTGCAAAGGTAATTCAAAGGAGAAAGAATAGTCTTTCAATAAATGGTTTTGAAACAATTAGCCAAACAGATATTTAAAAAAAAAAAAGTTCTCAAACTAAACCTTGCACCTTAAACAAAAAGCTCAAAATGGATCACAGGTCCGAAGTTAAAACCTAAAACTATAAAACTTTTGAAAGAAAACATAAGGTAAAACCTTCACAAACTTGCATTAGGCAAAGAGTTCTTAAATATAACACCAAAAGCACAATCCATAAAAGAAAAAAATCAGTAAATTAGACTTGATCAAAATTAATGACTTAAACTAGGAAAAAATATTCCCAAATCACATATGCAACAAAGGACTTGAATACTGGGGAAAAAAACCCTCTTAAAATCAGCAATAATAAAATGAATGACACAATTTAAAAATTAGTAAAAGATTTGAACACTTTATCAAAGATGACAAACAGGTGGCAAATAAACACATAAAAAGATGCTTAACCCCACTAGCCTTTATGATAATGCAAATGAAAACCACAATGTGATACCATAGCAAACCTATTAGTATGGTTAAAACTTTAAAAAAAAAGATGCCTAACAATATCAAGTACTAGCAAGAATGCAGAACAACTGGACTTCTCATACAGTGCTGGTGGTAATGCCAAAGGGTACAGCCACCTTGGAAAATAGTTTGGCAGTTTCTTATAAATTTAAACATACACTTACCATAGGACCCAGCGATGGCATATACACTAGAGAAATGCAAATTTATGTTCACATAAAAACCTGTACATGAGTGTTTATCATAATTCTATTCATAATAGCCAAAAACTGAAACAACCCAAATGTCCCTCAATGAATGAAGGGATAAACAAACCTTAGTACTTCCATAGAATGCAATAGGAAGGAATAAATGATGGATACACACAACATGAATACATCTCAAAGGCGCTATGCTGAGTGAAGCCAATCTCAAAAGGTTACTCCTGCACGACTGCATTTATATGACACTATGGCAAAGACAAGACTATAGGGAAGGATAAGAGATCTGTGGTTACCAGGGTTTACCCAGAGGTATAGAGGAAGCATGAGGGAGGCTTCTGTGGTAATGGAAGTTTGGTACCCTGACCTTGGTAATAGTTACATGACTCCATACATGTGCTAAAATACATAGAATTGTACATCAAAAGAAAAAGGGAGTCAATATTACTGTAGGTTGTTCTTTTTAAGCTTTGCACCTGAGCTAACAACTGTTGCCGATCTTTTTTCTGCTTTTTCTCCCCAAATCCCCCCAGTATACAGCTTTCTATTTTTTTTAGTTGTGGGTCCTAGTTGTGGCATGTGGGATGCTGCCTGATGAGTGGTGCCATGTCCGCACCCAGGATCCGAACCAGCGAAACCCTGGGCAGCGGAAGCGGAGCGTGGGAACGTAACCACTCGGCCACGGGCCCAGCCCCTACTGTAGGTATTTTTTAAATGAGTAATAATAACACTTTAAGTAAAAGAGTAAAGGAGCATGATGGCAACAACTTTCTCCCAAATGGCTCAGGAAAATACATATATATGTTTATAGATAGACAGAAAGGATGGATAGAATAATATAGTAAATGGGGCAAAATGTATACAATTGGTGAATCTGGATAAAAGGTGTAAAGCAATCCTTTGTCCCATTTTTGCAACTTTTCTGAAAGTTTGAAAGTATACCAAAATGAAAGTTGCCACAGAGTATTTAAAAAATGCATTTCCAATAAATATGTTTTAAAAAACACTTCCAAAAATATCATATGATGTATGATATGCCAATCTCTTTGTTATCCCCACACTCAACGATCTCTCTCCTACATCTGAGCTTGAGAAGTCCCATATAATAAACCTAGCATGGCAAATAGTTTCAAGTCCTGTGCCCACTCTAATCTGTTGTTTGTGGGAACTGGGAGCACTGAGTTGAGAAGGATTCCCAGGCCAAGTCCAGGCACACGGAGGAAGAGTTCTGCTATTGATTAGTGATGCCTACCAAAGGTGCAGACTTGGATTCTGGCCGGATGTATGCCAAGAACCCCTGATGCAACTTAGATCATCCTCTTACTGTTAACCATATTTCTCTGCAAATCACTGCTCAAGGCTCTAAGACTGAATGATATTTTTATCAATTGATATATGTTCTTTAACCCATCAAGTCTTAAATCGCTCTTTTAGAGATAGCTTATAATGCTACTTTCACTTAAAATCTTATATCACTTAGTCATTATCTTTTCATGTCTCCTCACCTTTTTTTTTTCTACTTTCTTTATCCAAATATAAATCCTTATTTGATTTTTCCTAAACAAGTGGAATAGTCTCAGCTCTTTCCTTACCTCATCTTTCCACACTTCAGTTCATCCTACACACAGTGGCTCCCTGAAGCACAGACGATCATATTTATTGACTGTCAATGAACCAGAGTCCATGCTAAGCATGGGAGACAGCTGCTCTGAGGGTTCAATGTCTACTCTCATACATTCAGGTCCAGAGGAGAAGACCAACATGTAAATGATTATAATAAACGGAGAAATTCCTATCACAGTTTTCTTATCTATAAAATAGAAACAATGATAGTGCCTACTTCCCAGTGTATGGAAAGGATTAAAAGAGTTATAGCTAATAAAGTGCTTAGCATATGATGTGGCACACAGTAATCATACAATAAAAATTAGTCATTAATATAATTAACTCCAAAGTGCCAAATACAGTGTTGTGAACTATGACTATTCTAATTTTCAAGGATAGTGAATTTAAATCACTTTTTCAAGCCACCCAATGAGTCAAGGAATCTCGAACAAAGCCAAAACACTAACGTCTGTTTACCCAGATCTCCCATAAGGGATTATGGTTTTCCAAGCAAAATAAACTGTGTCCTTTTAATTTTATCATCCTTTTCCAATATGCTTTTGAAGATGCTTGCATGATACATTTCGACAGAAGATGATCCCCATTTTCTTCTCAATCATGCGGTTTATACTGAGGAGCACAATGACATAATCCCCGCATTCTATTTTACGATACTATGCCCTATAATTCTTGCCAGCACTCAGAGCTCAGACATTTTTTCCTCTTCCAATAGTCATACATATTTATTGGCATAAAATGAAATCTCTTCTTCAACAAAATGAATTATGAATATTATATATAAAAAATAATAGCTACAACGAAAGGGAAGACTGGAAAATAAGACCCAAAACTCCCAACACCCTGAGGATTTGAAAAATAAAATGACATGATGCTTTTCTGAATCCCAAAGATAATCTCTGAAAGTGTCCCGAAGAAAGCCTGGAGGATATGGATAAGAATCAAAACAATCGTCCATTTCCAAATGTGCCCAGAAAAATATGTTCTCTCCCAGCTGCCAAGATAAATGCAAAAAAGAGGTGTTGCTTTTGCTTTTTAATCTCACATTATGGCTTTTCAGATGTGTCCCAGAATAATTTAAAAAATAGACAGGGCTGCCCTTATAAACAGGAATGTATAAGATTCCAGCAGTACAGTGGGATGGAAACAACAGAATGCACAGCTCTGTGTTCTGAAATGAGCACCACACACCACTGGCTGCGTGATTCTGCACAAGGTATGGAAGGATTTTGGACTTTGGTTTCCAAAGCTATAAAAGTTATGGGTGATGACATCTATTCTTGCCTATCTCAGTAAGTTGCTATTCAGAACAATAACTAGCATTTGTGCAGCAATCTAAACACTACCTTTTTCCCCACAAACATTATTTTATTTAGTTACTACAACAACCCTGTGAACTGGGTATTATTATTATCATTGTCAGTATTATTATTATCATTCCTATCATTAAATTCTTTTGACAGATGAAGAAGCTGAAATTCAAAGAATTTTTAACCAGCCTGACAAAGGTCAGAGTAAGTGTTAAAATAAGACTCAACCCATGTCTCCTAACTCTACACCTCTGCTTGAGCCACTGGATAATAATTCTGTGCAGGCAGGGACTTCTTCCTGTCATCATATTCTCAGCGCTGAGCATCATCCCTCGCACACAGTAGCCACTCAGTAAGTAAGCGATAAACTAAGGGAACCGAGATACCATTGTGGGATGCCTGGTTCACCAAAGGTCAGCCAGACTATTTCTATTACTTAAATTTGCACTAACATATCATACTTAAGGGATATTTCTCCACCTCATGGCTTTTAGGCTTTCTGTTTTAGGGCACATTTAGTTGGTTGTGAGGAACAAAAATGCACTCAGTTGGGGAAAAAGAGACAAATCTTACTTACTGAAGAATTCCAAATAATATCTGTAGATACTCCTCCATGCAGGAGATGGAGCTTACACCCCCCCAGTCTTGAAGGTGGGTGTGATGGTTAATTTTACGTCACCTTGACTGAGTCACAGGGTGCTCAGATACTTGGCCAAACATTATTCTGACTGTGTGAGGGTGTTTCTGGATGAGATTAACATTTCAATCAGCAGCCTGAGTAAAGCAGATTGCCCTCCCCAATGTAGGTGGGTCTCATCCAATATCAGGTGAAGTCCTGGACAGAACAAAAAGGCTGACTGCCCCTTGAGTAATAGAACAGATAGTCAACATCATTAGTCATCAGGGAAATGAAAATCGAAACCACAATGAGATATCCCTTCACACACATTAGAAAGGCTATAATAAAAAAAACATAAATAACAAGTGTTGGAGAGAATGTGGATAAATTAAAACCCTCATATACCACCCGTGGGAATGTAAAATGGTGCAATCACTGTGGAAAATAGTTTAGCGGTTCCTCAAAAAGCTAAACATGGTGGCAGGCCCCATGGCCAAGCGGTTAAGTTCACACAATCGGCTTCGGCGGCCCAGGGTTTCACCGGTTCAGATCCTGGGCGAGGACATGGCACCGCTCATCCCACCACACTGAGACGATGTCCCACATGCCATAACTAGAAGGACATACAACTAAAATATACAACTATGTGCTGGGGGGCTTTGGGGAGAAGAAGAAAAGAAGAAGAAGATTGGCAACAGATGTTAGCTCAGGTGCCAATCTTTAAAAAAAAAAGCTAAACATAGAAGTACCATATGATACAGCAATTCCCTTCATAGGTATATAAACCCAGGAGAATTGAAAACATATACTCAAACAAAAATTTGCACATGAATATTCATAGAAGCCTTATTCATGATAGCCAAAAAGAGGATACAGTCAAAATGTCCATCAACTGATGAATGGTACACAAAGTGTTGTCTAATTGATTAGTAGTTGCCAGTGGCTGGAGGAAAGGTGGAATGGAAAGTGACTGCTAACAGGCATAGGGACTCTTTTTGGAGTGATGAAATGCTCTGGAATTAGATTCTTGTGCAACTTTGTGAATATACTAACACCCCAATTTGAATACTTCAAAAGAATACATTTTATAGTATGTGAATTACATTTCAATTTTTTTTTTTTTGCAGGGAAAGATTCACCCTGAGCTAACATCTGTCATCAATCTTCCTCTTTTTTTTTTTCCTCCCCAAAGTCCCAGTACATGGTTGTATATCCTAGCTGTAAGTCATTCTAGTTCTTCTGTGTGAGCTGCCACCATAGCATGGCAACTGACAGTCAACTGGTGTGGTTCCATGCCTGGGAACTGAACCTGGGCCACCGAGGTGGAGCACGCCAAACTTTAACCAGTAGGCCATTGGGGCTGCCCCTATATTTCGATTTTTAAAAATCATGCGATGCCAACAAAGTAGTGCTTGGAGGGAAATGTATAGCTTTAAATTTATAGAACAGAAGAAAGGTCCAAGACAATGTTCTAAGTTCCAGCCTTATGAAGAAAAAAAAAAAAAAGCAATTAAAACCATACTAAAAGAAAAGAAACAAGAGGAAAATCAAATCAACAAAATAGAAATAAACAATAGGGAAAGTCAGTGAGACAGAGATTACAAATTGGGAAAAAGTGGTTATATGAAAATAAAAATAAAATTTATGAACTCCTGCTAAGTTGATCAAGAAAGTAACAGAAGACAGAAATTAGCTGTTTGGAAAATAAAACAGAGCACTCACTACAGATCGTAGAGACATTAAAAAGGTAATAAAGGAAAGTTACACAAAACTTGCAGTAATAAACAATTTAAGTGAAGTGGACAAATTCCTTGAAAGACTCACATTACCAACTAGACTTTTGGTGATGAACACAATGTAGTCTAAATACAATGATGCACACCTGAAATTCATATGATGTTATCAACCAACGTTACCTCAAGAAAAAAAGATCGTAATAATAAAACAGAAACAGAAACAGAAAATCTGAGTAGGCATAACACTACTAAAGGAATTGAATTTATAATTAAAAACCTTCTTACAGCGGCCAGCCCGGTGATGCAGAAGTTAAGTGTGCATGTTCTACTTCAGCAGCCCAGGGGTCGCCCATTCAGATCCCGGGTGCGGACCTTTGTACCACTTGTGAAGCCGTGCTGTGGCAGGCGTCCCACATATAAAGTAGAGGAAGATGGGCACGGATGTTAGCTCAGGACCAGTCTTCCTCAGATTAAAAAAAAAAAAAAAAAGAGGAGGAGGAGGATTGGCAGCAGATGTAACTCAGGGTTGATCTTAAAAAAAAAATCTTCTCACAAAGAAAATGCCAGATCCAGATGGTTTCACCATTGAAGTAATAATATCAATCCTACCTAAGGTCTTTCAGGAAATAGAGGAAAGAACACATCCCAACTCATTTTATGAGGTCTGCATTACCCTGAAACCAAAACTAAGGTATTAAAGAAATGACTAATATGCTTTATGAACATAAATGAAAAATTCTTTAAGAAACTAACAGCAATCTGAATTCAGCAAATAAATCTGGGAAAAGGTAGTGATATCCGCTCTCACCAGTCCTATTTGACATTGTGCTGAATGTCCTAGCCCATATAATCAGGAAAATAAAGGAAACAAAAAGCATACGAATGGGAAAGGGTAAAGAAAACTGTCCTTTTTTGTACACAACGTGATCACCTATGTAGAAAATATTAAGAAATCTACCAAAATCCTGAATTTAGAAATGTCACAGAATATACATAAAATATCAACTGCTATATACTAGCAATGAACAATTTGGGATTTAAAATTTTTAAATAATATTTGGACCGGTATGAAAAAAATACTTAGGAATCAATTTAACAAAGATTGTGAAAGACTGATATGAAAACTACAAATATTGTTTAGAAAATTAAAGACCAAATAAATGGAGAGATACTATGTTCATGAACTGGAAGACACAATGTTGTTGAGGTTTCAAATCTCCCCAAATTGACTTGTAAATTTAATACAATCCTAATAAAAATCCTAGCAAATTTATATGGAAATGCAAAGGAACTAGACAGGCCAAGACAATTTTGAAAACAACAACAACAAAGATGGAGTGCTTATGTTACATGATTTCAAGACATACTGCAAAGCTAGAGTAATCAAGACAGTGTGGTGTTGGCACAAGAATAGACATATAGACCAATGCAACGGAATAGAAAGTCCAGAAATTGACTTATACATATACGGTCAATTTTTGACAAAGTTTCAAAGGCCATTCTGTGTGGAAAGGATAATCTCTTTAACAGTTGGCATTAAAACCATTGGATATCCACATGGAAGAAATACTAACCTCAACCCTTACCTCATAGCATATATAAAAACAAACTCAAAATGGATCATAGACTTATAGATAAAAGCAAAGACTATTATGAGTATAAGAAAAAAATAGGAAAATATCATTTGACCTTGGGTTAAGCAAATATTTCTTAGTTATGATACAAAAAAAGCATGAAAAAGAGAATTTTAAAACTGTTAAATTGGCCCTTACCAAAATTAAAAACCTTTACTATTTAAAAGATGTTAAGAAAGTAAATAAGCAAACTACAAACCAGGAGAAGTGCTTGAAAAACATATATTTCATAAAATACATATATTCAAGATGTATAAGGAATCCTTATAATTTAATAATAAGAAGACAAACAGCCCAAATAAAACATGGGCAATATCACTACACACCTACTAAACCAGCTACATGTTTTTTAAGAGTGGCAATACCAAATTCTGGAAAGGATGCAGAGAAACTGTATTTCTTACACATTGCTGGTGGGAATGTAAAATTGTATGGCCATTCTAGAAAACAGTTTGGTAGATTCTTGTGAAATTAAACGTGCACTTACCATACAACCTAGAAATCACACTCTTGGGCATTTGTCCAAAAGAAATAAAAATCTAAGTTTACATAAAAACCTGTATGTGAATGCTCATAGCAGCTTTATAAATAGTCAAAAACTAGAACAACCCAAATATCTTTCAATGAGTGAATGTTAAAACTGTGGTACTTCCACATACTATGGAATACTATACAGCAATAAAAAAAGAACAAACTATTGATAGATGGAAAAACTTGAGTAAATCTCAGGGGAATTACGCTAAGTGAAAAAGCCAATCTCAAAAGGTTGCATGCTGTATGATTCTATTTATGTGATATTCTCAAAATGACAAAATTATAGAGATAGAGAACGGACTAGTTGTTGCTAGCAGACAGGGACAAAGGATGGGAGGTGTGCAAACAAAAAGTGTATGAGAGAGTTCTTTTGTAGTAATAGAACAGTGCAGTATCTTGATTGTGGTGGTAACAACATTAACCTATGCATGGGATAAAATTACACAGTACTACACACACACACATCCACACACACAAAAAATGAATGCAGGTTTTATGAAAAGTGAAAACTGAATAAAGTCCGTTCACAGTAATATCAACATAAATTTCATGGTTTTAATACTGTATTACAGCTATATAAGATATCACCACTGAGAAGCTGGGTGAAGGGTACACAGGACTTATACTATTTTTACAACTTGCTGTGAGCCTATAATTATTTCAAAATAAAAAGGTATTTTTAAAAAGTGAGAAAAGGATTTGCATAGATACTTCAAAAAAATACATATAAATAGCAAATAAGCACCTCACAAAATGCTCAAAATCCTTAGTCATCAGGAAAGTGCAAATTAAACCACACTGAGATACCATGACACATACACTAGGATAGCTAAAATTGGAAAGAATAACAATACCAAGCATTGACAAGAATGTGGAAGCAACTGGATCTCTCATACATTGCTGGAAGCACAGCCGTTTGGAAAACAGTTGGGCAATTTCTTATGAAGTTAGACAAACATACTCTTACCATATGACCCAGCAACCCAACTCCCAGATATTTACTAAAGAAAAATAGAAACATATCCACACAAAGACCTATGCATGACAAGTTCATGACAGCTTTATTTCTAAAAGCCAAAAATGTGAAACAATTCAAATATCCATTTACAGGAGAATGAACTAACAAGTCATAGTATATCCATACAAAGGAGTAATTCAACAATAAAATGGGTGAATCTCAAAAACATTATGCTGAATAGAATCCAGACACAAAAGAGTACACACTATATAGTTCCATCTACATATATGAAATACTAGGAAAGGCAAACAATCTACAGTGGTAAAAGAAGACTAGCATTTGACTGGTACGGAGAGTTGACAAGGAGACAGATTGAGAAGGAGCACAAAGGAACCTTTTGGGTAATGGAAATGCTCTGTATCTTGATTGTGTTGAGCATGTGTCACAACTCATCGTACTGTACACATAAGATGTACGCACCTTTTTTGGTAAAGTATGCTTCAATAAAGGTGATTTTTTTAAAATACAGATCTTAGGGCCTTCCTGGCTTTGCAAGAACAAGAGTAAGAGGTAAGTCAAAAAGGGTAATAGGCTTAAGTCTAAGTGATTAGTAGAATGATACTGCCATTAACAGGCATGTGTCTCTCAGGAAGTGTAAACTCAACATGACCAAATTGAACCAAAGACCTCCTTTCACCACTAACCCCAAACTACTCTTTCAGTGGCATCCTCATATATGCAATACAGAAAACTATCAGATTTTTTGACTCTTCCCTTCACCCTCAAATCTAACCAACTACCCAATACTGCCAATTATATCTCTTAAATAGATATCAAATGTGTTGGCTTCACTCAGTCTCCATTATGACCACACTTATCCAAACCATCATCATCTCTCACCTGCTCCACTAAAACCGAATGGATCTCCCTGCGTCTATTCTCACCTCCAGTATTGGCCTGCACTCTTGGATTGCACATGACAGAAATTCTATTCAAGCTAGATTAACTTTTTTAAAGGAAATATATTCATTGGAATGCATAACGAAGGGGGAGTGAACTAGACATGACTAGATCTATGGATTTCCCTAATTTATTCAGGAATCTATCTTTCTCTCCGTCTCTTAGTTGTACTTCCCTCTGTGTTGGTTTTGTTCTCAAATGCCTCTCTCCAAATGATGGAAAAGATTGCTGATCTCTTCCCTGATGATCTGACCTGGTCCCTACAGTGAGCAATCCCAAAGAAACAGGGCTTGTCTCTTTCCTGGGAGTGTGAGCAGAAGCCCTGGAGAGGGTGTTGATTAGTCTAACTTGGGTTATTGTGTCCACCTCTGAACCAAACACTGAGGCCAGGATAACAGGGAACTCTGATCAGTTATATACTCAATGGGTTCTGTGCCCATCCCTGTGAAGGCGGATGAGGGAGAATCAACTCTACCCAAATCCCATGGAAGGGAGTCCCCTCAAGCAGAGTGGTTCTGTTACCAGAAATGAAGGGAAAGGAAAAGTGTGCTAGATGAACAAAAATTCTAACTCCCCAGAATTCATTTCCATTCTCCTCATAGCAGGCAGAGTTTTGCTTTTTTTGTAAGTTAAATCTGATGTTATATCATTCTTCTGCTTTAAATCTTTCTATGGCTTTCTATTACTTTTAGAATAAAATTCAAAATCTCCCAGATGACTCAAGGCCTTCATGCTCTAAATCTACCTTACCCGATTAAACTTTATGTCACTCTCCCTTCATTCTCTATTCCAGGATCCCCAGGGGTTTTTTTCAGTTTCTTTAACACATCATGCTCTTCACAATCCGGGTCCTTTCGACAGGCTGGTGATTCCCCTGGACACACCCATAGTATCCCTATCAAGGGGTGTCTAGTCATTTATAGAACTCAGCTGGGACATTCCTTTCTTAATGAGGTTTTCCTGACTCCCCAGATTAGGACAGATTCCCCTAGTTAAACTCACTCATTGCACCTGGGCATCTCCTTTATAGCATTGTCTCAATTGTAATTATATAATCATTAAGACAATTATTGCTTACAATTTTTTCCTTTATAAATGAATAAATTTGGTGAGCGACCAGAGAAAGATGATAAACTTGGTTCTAGATAGATTGAATCTGAAATTATGACAAGGCAAGGAGTTGGAAAATTTGTAATGGATAGTAGTAAATATGGGAATTCCATGGCAAATAGCATCCAGTGTTCCATGGGACTAGCGTCTTTCCAGAAAGGAACAAATATCAAAATATCAAAAATGTCTGTTGCTTCTCCAAATGAAGATTTATTTCTGCTCAGATATGGTGAGTTGATGAATCTGGGAGTACAAAAGCCCTGGTTGGTTCTGGAAGTATTTACAGTCTATATACCTAGCGCTTTACTTGCAAGCTTGACCCAAACTAGAGTGCCAACCACAGGCAAAAAAGGTGGGAAAAATATTGCATACAGAAACCTGAGGTCATTTTAGTTTTATTTACACGGGTCATTCACCTTAGGAGCTGATGTCAGATTTAGAGATTCAAACCAGTCCTGTAACCAGTACATTTTCTCCCATCCTTTCCCTTGGTAAACAGCTTTTAGCACACTAAAAGCACAGAATTTCTTTCTGAGAAGAGCCCAATGTTCTGTGTCTTTTTTAACATCCTCTTCTCCTCTAGAGCCACTCTCTGCTAAACACAAAGGCTTTGCTTGTTTGGGGATATTCTGAGCTTAAAGAGTACTTCTCAAGAGAGTAGTCTAAAGGGTGTTTCTGTATTTTCCTTCCTGAGGTGTGTGCAGGGGAAAGAAAAAAAAAACTACCACAGCTACACTCCCATTCAAAACAGTCCAACAATCATTTTTCTTAATAATATTTAACAGTGGGTGGCTAGAGTCCTAGAACATTCAGATATGTTAGGGCTTTAATAAAGAAAAATGAGACTGATATTTTCAAAAACCAGTTTTGATTATAAAATATAGAAATTTGGCTAATTTTTTAAAATATCAAGTGTCCAAACTTAAAGGGAAAAATGATGGGGAGGAGGAAAAAGCACAGGAAAGGAAACAGCCGTGCTTTAGGTTTACTCCCAAGTTCAATCAAACCCTTCCCAAATTCATGGTTTCTGTTGTCAGCAGCAAATGAAAAAACCTCAAGACAAGGAAAAAAGCATATGAGAACCCCTTAGAAGAGAGGGCTTGGGCTGGGAGGGAAAAAAAGAAAAGATGTGAGGCCTTGTTTGAAGCTACGTGTGGACTTCAACATCTTTTCATAGCTTAGCCTCCAAGAATGTTCTCCATACACAAGCCAGGTGTGTTGCCTGCTACATTTCCAAAGGGCAACAGGAGAATAAAGATTTAACTTGAGCTGAGAAATAGGTGAGTTGCTCAGCCACTTGTCACTCACCTTCTCCATGTTGAACCATTTTCTTCCTTTCCCTTGCCTAGCTGGCTCTTTTGCTGGACAGAGAGAGGGGAAGCACACAGGTGCCTGAAGACTGCATAATCACTATTAGCACATCATACGTGCGCACAGCCTAAGTGTTCAGAAATAGAGGGAAAGTAGGAAATACCACGCTAACCAGGCTTGTACAGGACTAGAGGTCCTCTACAACTGATTTTTAAATGGCCCAGAGTGGTCCTTCATTTTTCTACACACTCCCCTTGTCTGCTCATTAATGTCTATAATTCCAGGCTTAAAAAGCAAATTTTAGGAGCCAGCCCCAGGGCCGAGTGGTTAAGTTTGCATGCTCCACTTTGGTGACCCAGGGTTTCACCGGTTCGGATCCTGGGCCTAGACATGGCATAACTCAGGCCACGCTGAGGCGGCATCCCACATGACACAACTAGAAGGACCCACAACTAAAATATATAGCTATGTACTGGCAGGATTTGGGGAGAAGAAAAGCAATTAAAAAAAAAGAAGAAGATTGGCAACAGTTGTTAGCTCAGGTGCCAATCTTTAAAAAAAAACAAATTTTGTGGAAGGAAAGGCACATTTGGTTAAATCCTTAAGGTGGTTTAAATTGTTGATACTGTTACTGCACAAAGAGCACAGTCTGCTCACCACAAGACAAAAGCCAATCATCAAGAAGCAAGATGATGGCAGAGAAAGGGCATTTGATTACAGCTTGCTAGCAAGAGGGAAGATGGCCAACTAATGTCCAAAAGAACCATCTTAATGGGGGGACAGAATCTTGAAGCAGTTATATAGGCCAGTGAGTTATAGGGGAGAGGGTTAGGAATGTTGACCCAGGAGTGGCCACACCAGATCTTTCAGTTTTCATTGATGATGGTTATCAGCATAGACTCTCTGTTTGGGGGGGTCTTCACATTCATAAGGAACTCAAAAGAACAAAGTTATCATCTTATTGCAGCTAGAAGGTATATGCTCTAGCAGGGGTCACAAAATCTATGGAGCAGGTGGATCTCCTGGAGGGTGCAAATCCAGCTGAGTTAGTTAGTCAGCGGTCATTCAAAGTTACGACATGGTCTCTTTTCTACAATATGGCTTCCCTTATGTCAACCTTGTGTGGAGCCTGTTTCAATACCATAGTCTTTTTCAGAAAACAAGTTTTGACAGGTGTGTGAGGATATGGAAGAAAGGAATGAGGAGGGGGCGGCATGTGATGGGACAGGAGAAAGGGCGTAGAAGATCAGGCTAGGAGTAGAGAAGATCAACTGTGTTTTTTTCTCTCTGCTATGGAATCAAAGGGATGGGTACTACAAAGGTGTGGCTATTCTCTAAGATGTCAATGTTACCAGACAAACAATAACATCTCATTCACACATAATTGAGTTTAAAATGCCTAGGCAGTACAATAATTGCTATATAAGGAAGTGGATTCCTATGGAACCTGTAACTCCAGCTCCAATCCCCAAAAAGGATAAAAATTTCTTGTGATTTCACAAATTAAAATAATGCCAACAAGGGTAATTTGGAAGTGTATCACAGATCATATACAGAATGCCATTGACTGAATCGTATACCCCCCAAAATCTCATGTTGAAGCTGTTGGGGATTGGAATTGGCCACCCCAAGATACATCTCTTTGGCATGAGGATTATTTGGGGCTGGCTACTTTTAAAAACCACAGACAGAGAAACTCTCAAAAGTAAAGTTACCCCTCGTAGGAGACATTTACATTTGTAAGGGAAATCTCCATCTGTAAAGGTGTCTCCCTCTCTGTACCAGGAGGAAGGGGGATGACCTTATCTCCGGAAACTCTTATCAATGCAGAAGGCAAGGACTTAAATCTACATAATAACCTTACTCTTGTTTACTGTATTTTTCTGGTAATCTCCCGTAACTGACTTTCCCCACCGCAAACATCCTCCTTTGACTTTAGCTGAGGATGGTATTCAAAGTGAGAGCTTCCACCATTTTGGTGAGTTACTCAGTTTTCCTGAGTCTCTCCCAAGTATACATGTTATAACGCTTTGCTTAATTTTTTTCTTATTCTGTCTCATGTGAATTTAATTCATAGCCCAGCCAGAAGGACCTAGAGAGGGTAGAGGAAATGTCTTCCTCCCCAACAAAGCCCAAATCCCCAATATGATAGTATTTGGAGTTGGGATCTTTCAGAGGTAATTAGGGTTAGATGAGGTCATGAGGGCGGGACCCTAATCTGATAGGATTAGTGTTCTTTGAGAAGAGAAGCCAGAGAGCTTGCTGCCTTTCCTTCTACCATGTAAGGATGCAGGAAGAACACAGCCATCTGCAAGCCAGGAAGGGGGCTCTTGCCAAGAATCAAATTGGCTGGCACTTTGACTTTAGATTTCCCAACCTCTAGAACTATAAGAATTAGATTTCTGTCACTTAAGCCTCCCAGTACATGGCATTTTGTTATGGCAGCCCAAGCTGACTAATAATATAGATTTTGATCCAAAGAAGTGGGGTGCTGCTGTAACAAACACCTAAAAATGCAGAAGCAGCTTTGGATCTGGGTAATGGGTAGAGGCTGGAAGAGTTTTGAGGTGCATGCTGGAAATACAAAAATTAAAGGCAATTCTGATGAGAACTCAGAAAAGAGAAGAGTTGGAGAGAAAGCTTCCATCTTCTTAGAGAATACATAAATAACCATGAACAGAACGCTGGTAGAAATATGGATGTTAAAGGCCATTCTGGTGAGGTCTCAGATGGAATGAAGAACAAGTATTGGAAAGTGGAAGAAAGGAGACCCCTGTTATAATGTGACAAAAAATTTGGCAGGATTGTGTTTTATGTTCTATGACAGGAAGAAGTTATAAGCAATGAAATTGGACATTTAGCCAAGGAGATTTCTAAGCAAACTGTTGAAGGAGCAGCTTGGTTCCCCCTGACGGCTTATAGTAAAATGCAAAAGGAAGAAGATGAATTGAAGAAGGAATTGTTAAGCAAAAAGAAACTTGGAGATTTAGAAAATTCTCAGTCTATCTATATCACAAAAAATGAGAAAGGTTGTTCTGAACAGAACACTAAGGGTTGTGGCTGAACAACCAGTAGATGAAAAGATCCTGGTGTGACTCATGGATTTAACCAGCCATCTCAGCAGAAACCAGGAATGGAGATGGGATTATGCTGCCAGCAACATTGACAGCTGGGACCAGAGACAGAAAAAACAAGACAGAATGAAGGAAGGCTCTCAGACTTCCTGGATCCTACAGGACCAAACCATAAGAGCTATTCAGCAGAGAATGTGTGCTATTCTTCCAGAAAAGGGAAAAATGATCCCCAAGGCAATTCAGAGATCATCAGGGCTGCCTCTTCAGTTTCAAAAGGTGGGGCCATCACCTCGATTTTGAAAGGCCAGGTGACTTCTGCCTGAAGTCTTAGAGGTGGGGCTACCCTGCAGAGCCATGGGGTTGGGACTGTCTGGAGCCTTGGGAGTGGGCCTTGCCCAGCAGAACCTTGGGGATGGGGCCACCATGCCAGTGGGTCCAGAAGGCAGAACCCTGCCTCTATGAGTCTGGAAGGCAGGGCATTCAGCAAAAGAGGAGCCTTAAGATTTAATGTTGTTTGTCTTGCTAGGTTTAGGACTAGCTTGGGATGCATTACCCGCTTCCTTCTTTTCTATTTCTCTATTTTTGGATAGGAATGTCTATTTTATACTTATCCCACATTGTATTTTGGAAGCAAACAACTTGTCTTCACAGGTTTACAGCTGGAGAAAGTTTTTACCCTGGGATGAATCATACCTCAAATCTCATCCAATATTTAAATGAGACTTTGGACCTTAGACTCTAGAATGGATGCTGGAATAAGTTAAGACTTTGCGGGATATTGGGATGGATTGAATGTATTTTGCATGCAATAAGGACATGAGCTGGTGGAGGGGAGGCCAGAGACAGAATACTATGACTGAGTTGTGTCCCTCCAAAATTTGTATGTTGAAGCCCTAACCCCCAGTGTAAAGGTATTTGGAGATGGGACCTTTGGGAAGTAATTAGGGTTAGATGAGGTCATGAGGGTGGGGCCCTAATCTGATAGAGTTAGTGTTCTTTTAGAAGAGAAGCCAGAGAGCTTGCTGCCTCTCTTCCTACCATGTGAGGACACAGGAAGAAGGCAGCCATCTGCAAGCCAGGAAGAGGGCCCTCACCAAGAACCGAATTTGCCAGCACCTTGATTTTGGACTTCATAGCCTCCAGAACTGTCAGGATTAAATTTCTGTTTAATTTTAATTAATTAAATTTAATTAAAGCCTCCCAATCTGCGGTATTTTATGTCAGCCCAAGAAGACGAGTACATATACTAACATGCATCATATACATATATTATGATTCGTAAATTGCATCCATCCTACAGAAATAATAAGTGCACATAAAGTTATGTGTATAAGAATGCCCATTGCAGCAGTTTGTAACAGCAAAAAAAAAAAAAAGAAAAAAAAAAAGAACAGCATTGTTTTAGTTTCCTGGAACTGCTGTAACAAAGTAACAAAAACTGGGTGGCTTAAAACAACAAATTATTAATCTCACAGTTCTAAAAGCTAGAAGTCTGAAATCAGGGTGTCTACAGGACCATGCTCCCTCTGAAACCTGTAAGGGAATCCTTGCTTGTGTCTTCCTAACTTCCGGTGATTTGCTGGCAATCTTCAGCATTCCTTGGGGTGTAGATGCAGCATTCCAATCCTCTGTTTTTACGTGGCGTTCTCCCTGTATGTCTTCACATCATCTTCCCTCTGTACATGTCTGTCTCTGTCCAAATTTCCTCTTTTTATAAGGACAGCAGTCACGTTGAATTAGGGATCATCCTAATGACCTCATTTTAACTTGATTACCTCTGTAAAGACTATTTCCAAACAAGGTCACATTCTGAGGTACTGGGGCTTGGGACTTCAACATATCTTTTTGTGGGGGGAGGTTGGAGCAGGGGAGACTTTCCCACTCAACCTCTAACAAACATGAAAGTCCATCAACAGGGGCAATGGAATTCCCCATGCCTACAACGGATCACTCTACAGTCACGAAAAGAAAGAGAGAGAAAGTCAGATGCACTGACCTGGAAAGCTATCTGGAATATATCGTTAAATGGAAAATGTGAGCATTTCTGACCAATGTGTATACCATGGTTGAAAGCCCATGGAATCCTTATCTGAAACCTGGATTTTCATCCTGATGCACCATTTGGAACAAAGTTCACCAAAATGTTTAATGTTAGTTTAATTGAGGAGAGGGTGGAATGGGAGGGCAAGGGAGGTATTTTCACTTTTTTAAATTACACTTCTTATTTTGAGATAATTGTAGATTCACATGCAGTTGCAACAAATAATATAGAGATCTCATATATTCTTTATTCAGGTTTCCCTGCTGATAACATCACACAAAAATATAGTACAGCATCACAACCAGGATATTGATATCAATACAGTCAAAATACAGATCACTTCCATCACCAGAAGGATCCCTCAAGTTGCCCTTTTATAGCCACACTCACTTCTCTTTCACCTTCATATCCTCTTTAACCCCTGGCAAACACTAATCTTTTCTCCATTTCTATAATTTTGTCATTTAAAGAATGTTATATAACTGAAATCCCACAGTAAGTAACCTTTTGGCATTAGCTTTGTTTCACTCACATCATTCTCAGGATTTTTATTCACATTGTTTCATATACCAATAGTTCATTCGCTTTTTATTTCTGAGTAGTATTCCAAGGTACGGAGGTATCACAGTTTAACTATTCACCTGTGGAAGGACATCTACAAGTTATTTCCAGTTTGGGCACTGTTATGAATAAAGCTACTATACACATTTGTCTGCAGGATATGTGTGAACATAAGTTTTTGTTTCTCTGAGATAAACATCCATGACTGCAATGTCTGGGTCACACGATCATGGCAAGTTTAGTCCTTTAAGAAACTGCCATACTGTTTTCCAGGCTAACTATACCATTTTACATTTCCAACAACATATGAGTGATCTAGTTAATCAGCATTTTCTCCAGTATTTGGCATTTTCTATTTTTTGTTTTAGCCTTTCTGAGAGGTGTGTAGTGATATATCATTGTGGCTTTAATTTGCATTTCCATAATGGCAAATGATGTTGAACATTTTTTCCTGTGCTTATTTGTCATCTATATCCTCTTCAGTGAGATGGCTCTCCATGTCTTTTTGGAGTGCTTGATTTTTTTACTACTGAGTTTTTAGGGTTCTACATATATTCCAGATACTAGTCCTTTTTTGGGTATGTGTTTTGCAAATATTCTCTCACACTCTGGAACTCATCTTTTTTTTTTTTTTTTTATTGAGTTAATGATAGGTTACAATCTTGTGAGATTTCAGCTGTACATTGATGTTTGTCATTCGTGTTGTAGGTGCACCACTTCACCCTTTGTGCCCACCCCCCACCCCACCTTTCCCCTGGTAGCCACTAATCTGTTCTCTTTGTCCACATTTTTAAATTCCTCATATGAGTGGAGTCATACAGAGATTATCCTTCTCTAACTGGCTTATTTCACTTAACATAATTCCCTCAAGGTCCATCCATGTTGTTGCAAATGGAATGATTTTGTTCTGTTTTGCAGCTGAGTAGTATTCCATTGTATATATACACCACATCTTCTTTATCCATTCATCTGTTGATGGGCACTTAGGTTGCTTCCATGTCTTGGCTATTGTAAATAATGCTGCAATGAACATTAGGGTGCATAGCACTTTTGGAATTGCTTACTTCAAGCTCTTTGGATAGATACCCAGTAGTGGAATAGCTGGATCGTATGGTAGCTCTATTTTTAATTTTTTGAGGAATCTCCATACTGTTTTCCATAGTGGCTGCACCAGTTTGCATTCCCACCAGCAGTGTATGAGGGTTCCTTTTTCTCCACAACCTCTCCAACATTTGTTACTATTAGTTTTAGATATTTTTGTCATTCTAATGGGTGTAAGGTGATATCTTAGTGTAGTTTTGATTTGCATTTCCCTGATGATCAGTGATGATGAACATCTTTTCATTTGCCTATTGGCCATCCGTATATCTTCTTTGGAGAAATGTCTGTTCATGTCTCCAGCCCATTTTTTGATTGGGTTGTTTGACTTTTTGTTGTTGAGTTGCGATAGTTCTTTATATATTATGGATATTAAGCCTTTGTCAGATATATGACTTGCAAATATTTTTTCCCAGTTAGTGGGTTGTTTTTTTGTTTCAATCCTGTTTTCATTTGCCTTGAAGAAGCTCTTTAGTTTGATGAAGTCCCATTTGCTTATTCTTTCTATTGTTTCCCTTCTCTGAGAAGGCATGGAGTCCGAAAAGATCCTTTTAATACTGATGTCAAAGAGTGTACTGCCTACGTTTTCTTCTAGAAGCCTTATGGTTTCAGGTCTCACCTTTAGGTCTTTGATCCATTTTCAGTTTATTTTGGTGAATGGTGAAAAAGAATGGTCAATTTTCATTCTTTTACATGTGGCTTTCCAGTTTTCCCAGCACCATTTGTTGAAAAGACTTTCTTTTCTCCATTGTATGCCCTCAGCTCCTTTGTCACAGATAAGCTGTCCATAGATGTGTGGTTTTATTTCTGGGCTTTCAATTCTGTTCCATTGATCTGTGCACCTGTTTTTGTACCAGTACCATGCTCTTTTGATTACTGTAGCTTTGTAGTATGTTTTGAAGTCAGGGATTGTGATGCCTCCCGTTTTGTTCTTTTTTCTCAGGATTGCTTTAGCAATTCGGGGTCTTTTGTTGCCCCATATGAATTTTAGGATTCTTTGTTCTAATTCTGTAAAGAATGTCATTGGGATTCTGATTGGGATGGCGTTGAATCTGTAGATTGCTTTAGGTAGAACGGACATTTTAACTATGTTTATTCTTCCAATCCATGTACATGGAATGTCTTTCCATCTCCTTATTTCATCATCCAATTCTCTCAGAAAGGTCTTGTAATTTTCCTTATATAGGTCCTTCACTTCCTTAGTTAAATTTACCCTGAGGTATTTTATTCTTTTTGTTGCAATTGTGAATGGTATTGTGTTCTTGAGTTCTTGTTCTGTTAGTTTGTTATTAGAATATAGAAATGCTACTGATTTATGCAAATTGATTTTATACCCTGCAACTTTGCTGTAGCTGTTGATTACTTCTAAGAGTTTCCCAATGGATTCTTTGGGGTTTTCTATATATAAGATCATGTCGTCTGCAAACAGCAAGAGTTT
This sequence comes from Equus asinus, assembly GCF_041296235.1. Taxonomy (NCBI): domain Eukaryota; kingdom Metazoa; phylum Chordata; class Mammalia; order Perissodactyla; family Equidae; genus Equus; species Equus asinus. The sequence continues at coordinate 35,246,301 of NC_091811.1, read as the reverse complement.
CACTTCTTCCCTCCCTATTTGGATTCCTTTTATTCCTTTTTCTTGCCTGATTGCTCTGGCCAGGACCTCCAGTACTATGTTAAATAAGAGTGGTGACAGAGGGCATCCTTGTCTCATTTCTGTTTTCAGGGGGATGGCGCTCAGTTTTTGCCCATTGAGTATGATGTTGGTTATGGGTTTGTCATATATGGCCTTTATTATGTTGAGGTAGTCTCCTTCTATGCCCATTTTGTTCAGAGTTTTTATCACAAATGGCTGTTGGATCTTGCCAAATGCTTTCTCTGCATCTATTGAGATGATCATGTGGTTTTTATTCCTTAGTTTGTTGATGTGGCGTATCACGTTGATTGATTTGTGGATGTTGAACCATCCCTGTGTCCCCGGTATGAATCCCACCTGATCATGATGTATGATCCTTTTGACGAATTGCTGAATTCTGGTTGCCAAAATTTTATTTAGAATTTTTGCATCTATGTTCATCAGTGATATTGGCCTGTAGCTCTCTTTTTTCGTGGTGTCCTTGTCAGGCTTTGGTATCAGCATGATGTTGGCCTCATAGAATGTCTTAGGAAGTGTTCCATCCTCCCTAATTTTTTGGAATAGCTTGAAAAGGACAAGCATTAAATCCTCTATGAAAGTTTGGTAGAATTCCCCAGAGAAGCCATCTGGTCCTGGGGTTTTATTCTTTGGGATGTTTTTGATTGCTGTTTCCATCTCTTTCCTTGTGATTGGTCTGTTCAAATTGTCTGCTTCTTTTTGAGTGAGCTTTGGGAGTGGAACTCATCTTTTCATTCTCTTAACAGGGTCTTTTGCAGAGCAAAAGTTTTTAATTTTAATGATGTCAAATTTATCAATTTTTTCCTTTAGGAAATTTACTTTTGGTTTCAACTCTAAGAACTCTTTGCCTAGCCAAACAGTTAAGAGCTAAGAACTCTTTGATCTCAAAGATCTTCTCCTATTTTTCTCCTAAAAAGTTTTATAGTTTTACATTTGACATTTACTTTGTGGTCCATTTTGAGTTAACTTTTGTATAACGTCTGAGACTTAGATGAAGTGTCATTTTTTTTTTTTTTTTTTTTTTTTGCCTCTGGATGTCCAACTTCCCCAGCACCATCTGTTGAGAAGGCTAATTTTTCCTTAATCAAATAAATTTGATTTCCAAATCAAATCCAAATTGCTTTTGCACCTTTGTCAAAAATCAGTTGGCAAATTTGTGTCAGACAATTTCTAGGTTCCCTTTCATTCCCTTGATCTATGTGTCTATCCCTCCACAGAGTCTTGATTACTGTGGGTACATAATAAGTCTCAAAATTGGCTGGACTGATTCCTCCCACTTTATCCTTTTTCAAAATTGCTTCCGCTTTTTTTTTAATGATTGGCACCTGAGCTAACCTCTGCTGCCATTCTTTTTCTTCTTCTTCTTCTCCCCAAAAGCCCCCAGTACATAGTTGTATATTCTAGTTGTAGGTCCTTCTGGTTGTGGCATATGGGACACCACCTCAGCATGGCCTGATGAGCAGTGCCAGGTCCATGCCCAGGATCCAAACCAGTGAAACTCTGGGCCCTACTGAGGTGGAGTGTGTGAACTTAACCACTTGGCCATGGGGCCAGCCCCTCAGCTATTATTATCCCTTTACCTTTCCATATAAATTTGAGAATAATCTTGTACAAATAAACAAGAATTCTTGTAGGAAATTTTATATGAATTGTGTTAAACCTGTACATAAGTTTAGGGAGAATTGATATCTTCGCTATGCTGAGTGTTCCAATCCATGATCATAGTATGTCTCTCCATTTGGATCCTTTTTGGTTTCTTTCATCAGCATTATGCAGCTTTCAGCATACACATCCTGTAAACATTTTGTTAGATTTCCACCTAGGTATTTCTTTTATTTTTCTAAACTGTTAAAAATGACATTATATTTTTAATTTCAGTGTCCATGAGTTCATTGCTAGTATATAGAAACACAATTGATTTTCGTATATTTATCTTGTATCCTCTGACCTTGCTGAACTCACTTATTAGTTCTAGTCGTTGTTTTGTAGATTCCTTGGGATTTTATATGTAGACAGTCATGTCATCTACAAACAGTGACAGTTTTATTTCTTCCTTTCCAATCTGTATGTCTTTTGTTTCCTTTTCTTGATTTACTGCACTGGTTAGAACTCAGCACTATGTTGGATAAGAGTGGTAAGACTAGACATCTGCCTTGTTCCTCATCTTAGAGAAGAAAACATTCAGTCTTTAGTTATTAAGCATAATGTTAGCCGTGGGCTTTGTGTAGACGCTCTTTATCAGGTTGAGGAAGTTCCTCTCTATATTCATTTTTCTGAGGTGTTTTTTTCTTTTGTCATGAACGGGTTTTAAATTTTGTCAAATGCTTTTTCTGCATTCACATATATAATGATGTGATTTGCCTTTTTTAGCACGTTAAAATTATAGATTACATTGATTGATTTTTCAATATTGATCCAGCCTTGCTTCCTTGGAACAAACCCATTTGGTCACGGTGCATAATTCCTTTTATATACCACTGAATTCTATTGGCTAATATTTTGTTAAGGATTTTGCCTCTATTTTCACGAGGGATATTGGTCTGTACTTTTCATCTTTGTGTGTGTTGCTTTGTCTGATTTTGGTGTTAGGATAATACTAGCTTCATAAAATGAACTGGGAGGTATTCTCTCCTCTTCTATTTTTTGGAAGAGATTGTGTAGAGCGTGTGTTACTTCTTTTTAAACGTTTGATAGAGTTCTCCAATGAAACTATCTGAGCCTGGACGTTTCTTTATTGGGAGTTTCTAAATTATGAGTGCACTTCTCCTAAAATTTGTGGGCTATCCAAATTATCTATTTCATTTTGGGTGAGTTGTGGTAGTTTGCGTATTTTGAGAAATTGGCCCATTTCTTCTAAGCTGTCAAATTTGTATGTGCAGAGTTGTTTGTAGTATTTCCTTATTGTTTTAATGTCTGCAGGGTCTCTAATTATATTTCCTGTTTTACTCCTGAAAATGGTAATTTGTGTCTTTTCTCTTTTTTTATCACTCTTGCTGGAAGTTTATCAATTTTTACCAACGTTTATCAAAGTTTATTGACCTCTTCAAAGAATCAGCTATGTCTCATTGATTTTCTCTTTTTTCTGTTTTCAATTACATGGATTTTTTTCCTCTTTATTATTCCTTACCTCTGTCTGCTTTGGGTTTATTTTGCTCTTTTTTTCACTAGATTCTTGAGGGGAGAACTGAGATTGTTGATTTGATTTTTTTTCTCTTTTCTAAGTATGCATTTAGTGCTTTAAGTTTCCCTGTCAGCACTGCTTTAGCTATTCCTCACAAATTTTGATGTTTTATTATCAACAGTGGGCATCTCCCTGCTATTTCTGGGCAGGAATGGGTGTTCCAGCTCCCCAAGTGATCTCCAAAGGCATCACAGTGGATGGTCTTGCCACTGCTGGGTGATGGTGAAAGTCCTGACTCTGTAACAGCTCTTTCTGACACCAATTCAGTGGAAAGAGATAGGGGAGCCTCTTTACTGCTGGGTGGGGGTTGAAGTCCAGTTTCTATTGACACTGCAAGGGGTTGGGGGAGGTACCTTATTACCAACAAGCAGGAATAAAAGTCACAGCCTTGTGAATCTGGAAGTCTAGACTCCCCATTCATCCTTTGCTGGCATAAGTGAGGTAGTGTTTAGCTAGAGTAGAGTGATTATTGTCTAGAAGTTTGTTTTGTTAGGCTGTCTTTTTTCTGATCCTTTGGCTAAAGAAAGCAGGCTTTTGTCAGGGTTGGGTTTTTTGTGTGTGTTTTTGTTGATACTCAGTGTTTCTGGGTTGCCAGCTTTTCCAGCTTCAAAACTAGGATATAGGAAACAAAAAGAAAACCCAGAATACTTACCACCATGTTGGTCCTCGGGTTCCAAGGTCCCTAATAAGTCTTCCTTCTTATCTTATACCTTTCAGATTCTTTTTATGTTTGTTGTATATATAATATTCAAGGATTTTAGTTGTACATAATGGGAGGAATAGGAAAAAGTATGTTTACACCATCTTCCTAAAAATAGAAGTTGTATTTTCACTTTTTACCTTAAATAATAATTCTTCTTCTGTGTATGACCACACGATTTTTGAGAAGGTGCCAAGACTACACAATGGGGAAAGGGCAGTCTCTTCAACAGATGGTGCTGGGAAAACTGGATATCCACATGCAAAAGAATGAAGTTGGACACTTCCCTTACGTCCTACACAAAAATTAACTCAAAATGAATTAAAGACCTAAATGTAAGATCTAAAACAATAAAATTCTTACAAGAAGATATAGGGGAAAAATTTCAGCACTTTGACCTTGACAATGATTTCTTGGATATGACACCGAAAGCATAGGCCACAAAAGCAAAAACAGACAAATGGGATTACAGCAAACTTAAAAACTTCTGCACATGAAACCATGAGTCTGCTCACCCTCACCCCCAGCCTGCCTGAGACCAGGGATGCCAGAGGTGTGGGGGCCATCCTGGGACCCGTGCTCCTCTGCAGAAACACTACAGGGGTACAGGAACCACAGGGAGGGGCCCTCCCCAGCCTGTGTTAAGCACTTCTATTTAGGTGTCCAGCACTCAAAGACTCTGCTGGGGGGGGAGGGGAGGAGGAGGGGATGGAGAGGCAGTAGGGGAAGTCTCCAAGGACAAAGGAGATGGCTGTTTGGCCAAGCTTGTTCTGTCAAGGGCAGGAGTCCTGAGCAGTGGTGGGATGGTCCCCCGGTGGCTCTGGGGCACAGGACCCGGCAGAGGCTTAGTTGAGGAGGGGCACCCTCTGACTCTTAGTCATTCTGGACAATGTTACACAATGATCTACATGAATACAAATATAATTTAGATAATGTGCCAATTTCCACCTTCATTCAAATTTAACATCTATTCAGAAGGTATTTACAACAATAAAATTGACAAATTCTTATTCTAAATAGCTCAAAAACTGCTGTCATCACTATAATTATTCATTTTATCATCATTTATCTGTAGTAAACGGTCTTTGGTTGGCCCCCAAATCATGACACATTTTCAAAAAGTGTCCTTCCAACATTTTTGTCTAAACCACAGCACAGTTATTAAAAAGCACTTAAATAATCTGATTGAAGGTTTAATCAAGCACTTGGTTTCTTAAATGAGTTTTGGAGATGTGGTTTTAAATTAGTACTTCAGACTGAGCTATTATTTGCTTTTAAAGACTATAAATTCTAGCACATTGCTGGCACTTGAAAACTAGTGCAACAATCAATTTATGTTCTGGTATTACACAAATTTGAATTTCAGATTCTACTGTTACAAATTGTGTGATTGTACTTGTAAGTTCTTCCAAAAATCCAACAGTTACTCAAAATGAAAAAACACAGGCTTAGCTCCGTAACTTTGGCCAAAGCACTTAAACTAAAAAAGACGCAGTGTCGTCTTCTTTAAAATAGGAATACTAACCTCACATTACTGTCCCGCACTCTGCGTGTCTCACAGAGTCAAAGTATTATAGAATATCGTCGGCAGAAGTTTCCTTCTCTTTTCTATGTCTGTTTCAAGGAATTACTAAACAATCAAGAATCAGAGCACCATCTCCTCCAGGATATTTATTGACAAAGGGAAAAACAGCGACTTCCCAGGTCACTATTCTCACCAGCTCTGATCACATCCTTTCTTCTCCTGCCCTTCAGATCTATGAAGGTAATGGCTTCCTGCTGTTACTAAGCCCTGGGTGCCTTAACATCTTCTGTTGGACTTAATCCTTTAATTCACTCACATCTCTGTAAATAATCCTTTTAATAAACACGTCTCTTTAAAAAATGCCACAGCTACGCAGGATGAATAAGTTCTGGAGATCTACCGTACAGCATGGCGACTATAGCTAATAAAACTGTATTATATACTTAACATTTGCTAAGAGAATTGATCTTGAGTGCTCTTGCCACACACACAACAAATCATGAAACTTAAATGTTCTCTTCAGAAGAAGATAAAAAGCTAACTATGTAAGGTGATGAATGTATTAATTAACGAGATAGGGAGAATCATTTCACAATGTATCCATCTACCAAGTCAGCACAATGTACGCTTTCAGTATCTTATGATTTTATTGTCAATTATATCTCAATAAAGCTGAAAAAATAAAACAAAATTTTCTCAAAACAGAAAAAAAATCATGGCTGTGAGGTGATGGATATGTTAATTGACTCGATTATGGCAATCATTCCACAATGTATGTGCATATCAAAACATCACATTGTACACCTTAAATATGCACAATTTTTGGCAATTATACCTCAATAAAGCTGGGGGAGTGGGAGGAATCCCAAAGGAGTGGGCTGTCCCCTTCGTCTCAGGGTTCCAACTGATACAGATATGCTACTCAGAATCATTGTGGGGTTTTGACAGGCCTTTTCTTTTTTTTTCCCTTTCCTTTTTTTTGTAAAAAGTCACAAGTACTCTTAACACATCGGGATTCAAGTCACATAAAACAGCATCATGTATTGCACTCACTACACTATAAAACCACATCATTTACCGTTATCACTATATAGTGATTTTGAGATGATCTTTCATGGAAATTTGAAGGTTCTCGCATCCTAAAGCCATTTCCCTAAAGCCCAGTAGGAAAAATATCCAGTTCTAGTGACACTCTCAGCTCCAAAACACAGCAAAAATGAAAATATCTACTGAATAATCTAAACAGAGAGGCAGTATAGCCTAATAGTTCACAATACTACCTCTGGGGTGTGCAGACTTGGGTTCATACCCGATTTCCAGGACTTAATAACTGCATGAGCTCAGGCTACTGATTTTCTGTGTCTCAGTTTCTTCATCTGTAAATTAGACAACAACAGCACCTATCTCAAAGAGACCCTACGAGGATTAAATGAGATACTCTAAGCATAATGCTTTACACATAGTAAGCGCTCATTGTTATTATTTTTATTAAATAGGCCTGTTTTTTCTATAGTTGTTTTTTATATAGGTATGACCCAAGAGGAAGCAATATTCATCCTAAAGAGTTGTTGGATTATTTGCCCAAAGATTTAGTAGGTCATGTAGTATCTCTTTCTCTGATTTAATCACTTAGCATAATGCCCTCAAGGTTCATCCATGTTGTCACAAATGGCAGGATTTCCTTCTTTTTATGGCTGAATAATATTTTCTTTATCTGTTCATTTATCCATCCAAAACCACATTTTCTTTATCCATTCATCCATTGTCAGACACTTAGGTGGCTTCCAGGTCTTGCCTATTGTGAATAATGCTGCATTGAATATGGGGGTGCAGATAATGCTTTGAGAGAGTGATTTCATTTCATTCGGATATATACCCAGAAGTGGGAATGCTGGATCATATGGTAGTCCTATTTTTACAGGGGAAATGGAGAGATGTTGGTCAAAGGGTACAGACTTTCCATTATAAGATGAATAAGTTCTAGGGATTGAATGTACAGAATGGTGACTATAGTTAACAAACTCTACTGTGTACTTAAAAGTTGTTAAGAGTACATCTTAAATGTTCTCACCACACACCCACACACACACACACACACACACACACAGAAGATAACTGTGCGAGGTGATGGATGTGGTAACTAACCTTAATGTGGGCATCATTTCACAACATGTATATATGTCGAATCATCATGTTATACACCTTAAACTTACACAATGTTATTTGTCAATATATCTCAATAAAGCTGAAAAAAAAAAAACAAATCAAAACAAAAAAGATTTAGTTGGGGCCAGCCCCCTAGCTGAGTGGTCAAGTTTGCTGCTCCGCTTTCGTGGCCCAGAGATTCACCAGTTCGGATCCTGGGCACAGACATGGCACCCCTTACCAAGCCATGCTGAGGCAGCATCCCACATAGCACAACCAGAGACACTCACAGCTAGAATATACAACTATGTACTGGGGGGCTTTGGGGACAGGAAAAAAAAGAAGATTGGCAACAGATGTGAGCTCAGGTGCCAATCTTTAAAAAAAAAAAGATTTAATAGAGCTCATTGGCAGAATACACATGTGAATCAATTACTTGGAAAATGGGAAACAGATCTCTTTTTTCTCCTCAGGACCCCTCTATACACTTCCTTAACACGGATAAATATCCAGGAGAGCCTGGATATGATATGGGAAGTCTTCAGAGCTCCTTGTTCCACAAAGAGAAAGGGGCAGCTGCTCAGTTGTTTGGAGAAAATCCAACGTCAACTCTTGTTTGGGTAGAGAGATGGAGATGGCAGAACAATCTAAAACAAATGTATTGATTACTTTCCTTTTCTGAAATTGTCCTAGTGCAGGAAAAAAAGGGAAGTTGTTCAAGATACCCATTTTAATTTTTGATGACCTGATTTTCAGATATTTATGGTAAAGAAACATACTTTGTTTTCCCCTTTATTATAAAAGGAGTACTTACTTGTAACAAATTCAGAAATACTGAAGTGTTTAAACTAAAAAATAATAGTAGCCCTCTCAACACATACTTTTTATTTTTTTTGCTGAGGAAAATTCATGCTGAGCTAACACCTCTTGCCAGTCCTCCTCTTTTTGCTTGAGGATGATTCACCCTGAGCCAATATCTGTGCCAACCTTTCCCTATTTTGCATGCGGGTCTCCCCCACAGCATGGCTGCCAACAGCGGTGTAGGTCCGCACCCAGGAACTGAACCCAGGCTGCTGAAGCGGAGGATGCCAAACTTAACCACTAGGCCACAGGGCCAGCCCCTCAACACGTACTTTTAAACACAGAAATCTCCCTTCTATGTCCAACTTTTATCCTTATGAGTATATTGAAACACAAATGAAAGTATAAACAAAGGGAACTGGAATGTATTACTTTAAAATTAAATTAACTTAGAAGGTTAAGTGAAAAATTCTTCAAAATAATTCTGTCTATATGAAGATTCAATATTTATTCACTCAACAAACAGATGTTTCCATCACAATCTTGGCCTAATTGGAATCTGGCTGCTCCTGGAAACACACTTCCACCATTGTCCTCTCGTCTTTTACCTTTGACCCAAATTTATATAAATCGTCATTTCCAAACCATTTCTCCTCTTCTGTCCCTCAAAAACCCCAGCTTTTATGAAGCTATTCCTTCCAACTTAACCAGTGCCTCATCTGTGATCTTCTAAGTTGCTTCACTGAAGATTGCAGCACACAGCTCACTGTCTCCCTCTTCACTCTGCTTCTGTCACCATTTTCAACGACTATAACATCCCTGTGCTGTCCCATTCAACAACAAGCCTCCTCAGAGTCTTGACCTCCTTCTCTCCAACAATCCTTTTATCTTCTTCCATTTAATCCTCTTACTCCTAAAGTCATAACTTCACCTTACTGTTACCAATCATTACACCACTTCCTAAAAAGTGACCTTAGGGCCAGTTCAGTGGTGTAGTGGTTAAGTTTGCATACCCCTTTTCAGCGGCCCAGGGTTCACAGGTTCAGATCCTGGGTGCAGATCTATGCACCACTTATCAAGCCGTGCTGTGCCAGGCATCCCACATACAAAGTAGAGGAAGATGGGCACGGATGTTAGCTCAAGGTCATTCTTCTTCAGCAAAAAGAGGAGGATTGGTGGAGGATATTAGCTCAGGGCTAATCTTCCTTAAAACAAACAAACAAAAAGTGACCTCAAATCTTTTCTCTCCTGCCAGTGTGTTTACGCTTGTACCCCATTTCAAAAATTCTTTGGCCTCCTTGAGAACTCCAATCCATCGAGCCTACAACTATTTCAATATCCATTACCCACTACATGGCTTTGCTTCCCCCTTTCCACTCTTATCCCTAGTGTCCAGAATCACGCCTACTACAAAGAAAGCACTCAATAACCTTTAAATAAATGCATGAATGCCTGCTGTGAGCCAGGCACATGGCAAGGATAAAGACACAAAAACAGCCTCTCCCATCAAAAAATTTAAACTAATGCATTCTACGCCTATGTATTAGCGCATGCACACAAATTTCAACTATTTTTACTTGGACCAACTACCTGTTCTTAAGCTCATTTAAAAAATAATTTTACATTTCATTATTCCAATGTCCTTATACCACATTTGGGAAGTCTCTTACTAGCAAGAAAATCTTTTAGCTTTCCAAACATATTTTTTATGTGTGATAAATAACAGTGTAAGGCATTGAAAATCCTAAAGTGATTAGCTATTTTTTTAATCTATCTGGTACAAATAATCTATCAACTCAAAAACCACTAGAAAGTGATGATGTTGGTAATGCGTGCAATGGGACAGTATCCAGGTATTAGGCATCTCATACTATTCCCACTGCTAGCCCCAGTGAGAATCCAATCAGCACCATTGTGCAAAACAGAAAATTCCCCTACTCAAGACACGTCTTGGCATCTCCCGGAAAAATGTTGTAAAAACTATATAAATCCACAATGACTACAAATATGAATGGCTCTCACTAACGTTGTACAGTTCTACCATTAAAAAATACAAGTGTTGAGGGACTGGCCCGGCAGTGCAGCAGTTAAGTTCGCACGTTCTGCTTTGGTGGCCCGGGGTTTTCACCAGTTCGGATCCCAGGTACAGACCTACCCACGGCTTGGCAAGCCATGCTGTGGCAGGTGCCCCACATATAAAGTAGAGAAAGATGGGCATGGATGTTAGCTTGGGGCCAGTCTTCCTCAGCAAAAAGAGGAGGATTGGCGGCAGATGTTAGCTCAGGACTAATCTTCCTCAAAAAAAAAATATATCGGTTTCATCCATTATTTCCAAAACCTGTTTGATCCTGGAACCTTTCTTTTTTTCTTCATGCCATTCATATAGATCACATGGAACTAACATTATCTGATATATAATTTGGGAAGTATTACTCTAGGATTCCATAAAGAGTGGTTAGTATTAGGCCTATGGCTTTTATTTTCAATTTTATATATCTGCAATATTCTCTGAGAGTTTGACCTGGAGTCACATGAACTTGGGTGTGAACTCCAGCTCTGACACTTGTTTTGAGCAAGTATGTAACCTCTCTAAGGATCCATTACCTCATTTGTAAAATGCAAATAGCAGTAGTACTGATCTTATCAAACAAAGATTACTAGAGACCCTGGTGTGCTCCTTGATAGACATTAAATTCTCATTAAATGGCAATTCTACTAATAATATTCTTCACACCATCTGTCGTATGGAGCAAAATTACCTATAGGAAAGTGTGTTTGAATGAGGAAGCATAATTTTGAAGGAGTCATTATTTTAAATAAAAATCAACTGGATTTTGTTGTAAATTCATTTTTATAAAAACAAAAGTAATTTTGGATTTTAACCAGAATTTATGAGCTCCTCAACAGACAACATCTACAAAACTCGAGTCATATGTCAATACAGAAAGCAAACCCAAGTTCAGCAAGTATGTACTTCATACTTTTGCCAGTAGTGAATGCACATACTCCCATATTCATGCCACATGGGTCGTATGACTTCCCCGACGGAAAGCGAGGGCATTGGTAACACAGTTTAGAGACTATCTCTCAGTAAATGGACCAAAGAAGCCAGCATTACAGTCCAGTGAAATTAATTTACTAATTATCCCAGGATCTCAGGAATGTGCTGACCTAACTACAGAGAAGCTGGGCCAATTCATAAGCCTTTTGTCATGTATCCCATCTGCCCCCAAGCCTTGACATTTTTACCAACTTTGTGTGCACAGCAGAAATGTGAACTTCTATAGATAGGACAATCTGTAAATACCACTAAATAAATGGGGGAGGGGAAGACAAACATATTGCCAAGCATATTCTAATGGCCCCAACATCCAGTATTCATTTTCCACCTTTAGAGCTGGCTTGAGGTGTGGTGATCATACGACCATCCATGTGAAAAAGATGTGGTTCCTGCACCATTAGCTGGAAAAAGGGAGCCCAACGCACAGAGCAGCTGGAGCACTTGGCCCTTCTGTTAGAGTGCTGGATTGTTTGCCCAGGTTCACACAAGGACAGTCTCCCTCTAGCCCTCAAGTTTTTTCTAAATACATTTTTCAGCATAATAATGGACCCTATTTCCATTTCTGCCTCTGCAACCGAGAGAGAATTGAGAACCACAGAATAATTCATGATCATTATCTATATGTTTCTGTAAAGGGTGATAAAGTGCTTACTGCGAAGAACGCAGCTGAAATGCCCATATTAGCATTCACAGTGGGAGATATACGCCTCCCTTATCTCTTCATTTGTGGTTTTACCAGTTATCCTCTTACCTCCCAGTGACTCAGAGCGGTACCAGTAGCTAACCTTGAATGTAGTTCTTTCCTCCTCAAGATGAGCAGGTCTGAAAAAAAGAGAACCAATGGAAGTGGCAGTCAAGATGTGCAGTGTTCAACGTACAGTTACTTGGGACTTTCTAAAATCTTTTTTCACCTGGGCGTAATAATAAGGACAACAAAGAAATGAATTAAACATGGATGGACCTTGAGGGTATTATGCTAAGTGAAATAAGTCAGACAGAGAAAGACAAATAGCATATGATTTCATTCATATGTAGAAGAGAAACAAACAAGTAAACACATAGATAAGGAGAACAGATTCGTGGTTACTGCAGAGGAAGGAGGGTGGGGGGTGGGCGAAAGGGGTTAAAGGGGCACATATCTACGGTGACGGATGGAACCAGACTTTCGGTGGTGAATAGGAGGCAGTCTACACAGAAGACAAAATATAATGCTGTGCACCTGAAATTTACACAATGCTGTAAACCAACATGACCTCAATAAAATAATAAGAAATGTAACATTTAAGAAACTTAAGAGAAAAGGAAAATACTGTATAAATGCATTAAATATACAGACACTGCAATAAAATGAGAGTCTATATTGAAGAGATGATTACCAAGAAAGCTTTGGTTATAAGTGCATTTATGTTTGGCCTGGGAAATTAAAAACACTAATTATGACAGAGGAAAACAAGATGAGAAGAGAAAGGCTGGTTTTAGATGATTGCAAATAGTCTGAGTTCAAATCAGTCACTTTTGATGATTCATACAGTACAGTACTAAAATTATTGGAAAGAGTATTTCAATGATTAAAATACTTTTTTTTCTTACATAGGTATCTGCTAATGCAGAGAATAATGACCGTAAAACAAGTCCATCTTTTTTTAATATTCTTTTTAAAACATAAACTGGTATATATTACTACGGAAATGAGAATGATATTTAAGGTAGTATTCACAACTGAATGATCGTACTGGCTTAGCAGTAATGATTAAAATGGCTAGAATTACAAAGCGACTTACAAACAGATGTTAGTGAAAAATATCACCATTCCAGCTTTGCGATGGGCAGACTCCCCAAGCATTTTACTTTTCAGGTGCGTGGTCCATAAACTGTTTAGCAGCAGGGGGCGCTCTTCTGTTAAAATCCAAAGCTCTTTTTGAAAGCTTTTAGGGTAGCATATTCGCTAGGATCCAACTAACAGTAGTTACAGTATTGTTTTCAAGTAACAAGAGTCCGTTTGAGCTTTGAATTTTATTCAGAGGAGAAGGAAGTCTAAGTAGAAGATTTATGAAATATAATTTAATGAGGTCTTTGATTTTAACACGTGCATAGTCTCTTCTGAATAAATCTATTTGCCTGATTCATTCTACTAATATTTTCTGAGGACCTTTACTAAGTGTAGGACACCAACGTATACTTGTAGCAGTCATCCTCGGATAGTGCTACAGAAAGGCTTGAAGCCTCAGAATGTGCTGTGCGTGCTTTAAGGGAAGAACATTTTAAAACAAAGTGAGGGAATTAAGTCATCGTATTTATCACACTCAAAAAGTAAAGAATCCACTATGTTATAGATTCTACCTAAAATATTTGGAAGAGCAGAAACAGTCCCTATTCTCAGATTACATCCTGAAGAGACAATGATTTTGTAACATCCGAATATTAACACAGCAATATCTGCACGTTTCTCTCCCGAAATCAACGGCATCCTCTCGACAGAATCCTCTGCGCCTCTGCACTCCGCAACGCCGGCTCGCTTCTCAAATTCCAAAGCCAGGTCTTTTTGTCCCTCTCTGACCTTCGCCACCACCAGTCCCCTCCCCAGAGCGAACCATGTCGGGTCAGGGTCGAGCTGCGGAACATTTTCTATTGCTACAAGAGATTCTTTTCCCCAAGAACCGCATATCGCTGCTTCATAGTGGTAACTGGTGCATTTTTTAAACTTAGATTTAAACCAAGAGGAATCGTATATCTTGCATTTTCTGAACACTCCTTGTTTCGTTTTCAAGCTAACGAGGTCTCACTAGTGATCATGCAAAAGCCTCTTTTGAACACCCCAAGTCGCAAGTCATTGGACAGGGCTCTGGCTGCGTGTCCAGGTCCCACGTGGTGCCTCTGCGAGCCACCCAGAGCGTCTGCTCGCGGGAAACCCTTAAAACCTTCGGTCTTTGCTTTCTACAGAAAAGACCCAGTCTAAATACGCCGGCCTTCGGCTGGCCCAAATTCATCCTTCTGGAAGGCAGTCGGTGTCCCCGAAGACCGCCGCATGACTCAAGACTTAAAAGGTTCCCGAGTTCAAGCGACTCTGGAAGCTGCCGCCGCTCCGCGCTCGTCGCCGGGCCGCGCAGCCGCCACCTCGCTGTCCCCACCCGCCGGCCTGCGCGGCCCCGCGCGCCCGCTGGGGGGGAGGGGCGCGCCCGGCCGAGGTCGCCGCCCGGTTGAGCAATCCGGCTATGCAAATAAGCGAGGGGACGGCAGCCAATGGGAGGCCGGCTCTGCGGTGACGCGCGCGCCCAGAGCCCGTAGTATTTATAGATCGTATTTAAAGAGCCCTTGGGAGTCTCCCCGGCCCGGCTGGGCGGTGGCGGCGGTGGCCGCGGGGCTGTAGTTACCCCGGCGCGCGCGGGGTGGCGGGGCGGCCGCTGCTGCTCCCGTCCCTGTGGGCGTGCGGGGCGTGGGAGAGTGTCCGCGCACGTTCCATGGTGGTTTTTACCCACTTCCCAGCTCGGTTTCTGGAGAGGGAGAGGAAAGGCTGCAGCTTTCACAATCGTTTGGCTTAAAACAAAGCCAGGGCTTTGAAATCTAAAAAAAGAAGAAAAAAAGCTGGGAGAAGGGGAGGCTGGGGACAGAAGGTTTGAACGGACCCCGCCCCAACTTCGCATTTGAGCCACAAACCGACGCCGTTTCCTGGTGCCGGGCTGTGCGTAGAGGCGGCCTTCCTGGGGGGAGGGGAGAACAATGCCGCCCGAAAAGCCAAAAGTCGTGGAATTTGGGGGCGGGGTTATTTTACCAGTTCAAGTGTATTCGTGGAAAATAAATCGCAAGATAGTGGCAGTAATTATCTTGGCGTTCAGTCCATTGCTCTTCAGGCTTTCCAGCCAGTGAACTGCACACTGCAGTGCGAAAGCAGGAAACGCATTACGTCAGAAGAGAAGAGACCCAAATTGCAACGGTTGCATCTGCAGGGCTGGCTTTCTTCCTCTCCCAAATCTCCCCTTTTTTTCTTTCCTGAGAGAGATCGCGCTGGCCGCGGGCTCGGGCGCCGGGTGCTGCCCCAGCGCAGGGTTTCGCGCGATGGTGCGGGCGCGGGTGGCGCGCGGGGGCCTGGCAGGGGTGGCCTGAGCCCCGGCCTTGCGCCACCACTCGTGGCCCCCCGGGCAAGCCCCTTCGGAGCCACATCTAATTCCTTTTTAAGACAGCCCGGCGCTGAGACGGCTTTCCTAAATGTAGGAGTGGGTGGGGACCCGCACGAAGTGCTCAGCTGCTGTCCTTGGTTCGGCGCGAGCCCGCGTCCACCCCTGGAGAGCAGGTGGTTCACGGGAGAAATCCCAGCAGCGTCTGCAACTCGCCACGCTCTCAACACCTTATCAGGGGGCTCACTTATCTACATTAAGGGACGTGGGCACAAGAAACTTGAGGCTTTGTCACTGCTCCTTTGAACTCTCTGGAGGACGGAGGTGAAGCACAATACAGTGAATTAGTACATTTGGCCCCTTGGAAAATGTTGAGGAGTTTGACACTAGCCTCACCTGCTCTGCTGCTCCTTGGCTCCCTGGCGCAGGGTCATTACAAGGTAACCTTAGTAACCAGTTCTCCCAGGCTCGTGCCCCACTCCACCCCTGGCACAGCTTACCACAAGAAAGGTGGTGACAGTAGCTAATGATTATCGACCGGCCTGTGCTAGGCAGCGAGCGGAGCGCTTTGTCGGAACTTATCTCGTTTAATTCTCGTCCTAGCTGAATGAGGCTGAGTTACCCCCATTTCACAGATAAGGAAACAGACTCGAGAATCACTGTGTCCACCAGCGAGGAGGATGGGAACCCAGGCAGTCTGACTCCAACGCATCCACTGTCTCGGGGGAGCAGGGGTGGGGGGAGATGGCTTTGGTCAGGGGACCTTCCAGGCTCACCTCACATCAGACCAGGAAGGCCAGGACCTTCACTCATCCCCGCTATCCTGTCAAATGCAAGAACCTAGTCCTGGTTAAACATGGTGGGAGTCAGGTGGCCGATTTAGTAGGAGAGATTGCTGGGGAAAACCCAATTAGCTATTTCAGCTAATTTTCTCATTGCCCTGTGTTTGCAATGGTATCTTATAAAGTCGTTTAATGATTAAACTTTATATAGCACTTCATTCCTAGCTCAGGCCATTGGGTAATGTCAGATCCTGTTCTCCCCATTAAACATATAGCGAACCTCAAGACCTGAGTGAGTTACCCTGTAAGTTAGGAGGGAGGCCATCTTCAGGAGTAGCTGATAGCCTAGTTCAAGGGCAGGTGAGTCCTGTCCCCATCACTAGCATCTAGACAAGGGAGAGAGCCAGGGAAGGGAAACTGCCTGTGGTTTTGGAAGATTGTCTGTGATTCCTGTCTGGGAAGGGAAATTCAAATGAGGAAATGTTTAGAGGGAGAAGGTGGTACCTATTTATACAACCTCAGTCGTGAATATTAGAAACACATGATTTGAAAGCCACGCACCTGATAGAGGTTGAAGCTCCATTCTGCCCCATCCTGGCTAGAAGCTGCGGAATGCGAGACCCAATTTCCTCACCTGTAAAGTGGAAGCTAACCTGCTCCCCATCTGCTGATAGCCTCCCTGCTAACCTCCTCTGCCGCCTCTTCTTCCTCCTCTAGTCCTTTCAATACTGGTGTTTCTCAAAATTCCCTCCTAGGCTTGGTCTCTTCTCACTCAACATACTCTCCTTGGATGATTTTACGCAGGCCATGGCCCCTGCTACCGTTTGAGGTCTCTCTCTCCTGTCCAGGTCTCTTTGCTGAGCTCTAGATCTGTGTATCTGACTATATACAGGACGTCCCCACTTGGACTCCTCAAACTTGAGTGTTCCAAACTGAACTGCTCATTATCTGTCTCCCAGCCACCTCTGATGAAAGGTCTGCCCTGCTTCTCCATATCCCCACCCAGTTGTTCAAGTCAAAGTCTGACTAGTTCCTCTTTCCCTTAACCAATACATCCAATTAATGGCCGACTCCTACCCTGGATCGGGCTGTTGGCTGCCTTCTGTCTACCAGCCCCTAAAACCTTCTCCACCGTGCAGCCGTCTCCCCTCCGTCACTCCCCTTCCGGGGCTCCTGTTGCCCTCAGAATGAAGCATGGCACAGGTTACACAGCCACTCAAGCCTGGGCCCTGACCTGGGTCTCTAGCTGCTGCCCTTGCTTGCACTCCCCCCTTTAGCCATTCTTAAATGCTTTCAATTCCTCTAACAGTGCCAAATTCTTTGGCTGTTTCTCTGAGCACTAGCATAGGCTGTTCCTAGAATTCTGCCATATCATGTCATCTCATCTCCACGGCCCTTCTGACGAACAGTTCCTACTTCTCTTTCACTTTTCATTGTATGTCACTTCCTCCAGAAAGCTCTTTGACCTCCACTCAGCTCCAGCGTAGGTGCTCCTCCGGCTTGCTCAAAGAACTGTGCTTCCCCAGCACAGCACCTATTCTGTATACTGTCTTTTACTTTGCTGAATCTGCCTCCTTATTCATGTGCAAGGGGGATACATCAGAATTATTTGGGGTGCTTTGGATCCACCCACCCCTTGCTGCTCCCAATCTGCCATGAATGTGTCCTGGGCGGAAAAATCACGACACAGTGAGCCCCTGGTACTAAGGATGTTGTGCTGTATCCCCCAAGTGTGTTAGGGTGGAAGAAAGGTTGAGAACTGCTGCCCTAGACTCAGAGCTCCACAAGGAGACAGATCCTGTTTCTCCTGTCCACCATTGTGTCCCTCGTGCCTGGCACAGTGTGAGGCACAGAGTGGAAGACACCCTGTAAGTACTTGTATGATTGATTGGGGATGTGATAATTAGATAAAACATGTTTATTGAGTCCCCAAGACATAATAGGCATTGGGTAAGTCTGAATTCTTTCCCTTCACTTGCTAAAATGGAGCTTAAGAGTTATCAATTGATGCTTTGTGCCTGTCATCCCTGTCACCCTTTGTCCCCCAAGTGAAGGTAAGTGAAAGATATTTACAGTAGGTTCCTAGAGCCCTGCCACATCACTACAGCCATTGTTTTTTTTTTTTTTAAAGATTTTATTTTTTCCTTTTTCTCCCCAAAGCCCCCCGGTACATAGTTGTGTATTCTTCGTTGTGGGTTCTTCTAGTTGTGGCATGTGGGATGCTGCCTCAGCGTGGTCTGATGAGCAGTGCCATGTCCGCGCCCAGGATTCGAACCAACGAAACACCGGGCCGCCTGCTGCGGAGTGCGCGAACTTAACCACTCGGCCACGGGGCCAGCCCTACAGCCATTGTTTTTTAAAAAGCACCTTATGAAACCTGGGCCTGATTTTTGACTGACACTCTGTTGTCAATCAGCAAACTGCCTCACATGGATTATTTCTCTGTTGGTCTGCTTTTTTTGTTGGTTTTTAAGGAGAAATATTAGTCTCCTAAAATTCTTTTGGAGGGGAAGCTCTCTTCAGAAAAGGAACTTACTCAGATTGTCTTTGAAGACGTGGGACTGAAGCTCAGGAGCAGTCAAGACTGGGCAGAGAAAGGTGTAAATTGGAAGCTAATGAGAGCAGTGGGGCTTCTCTGAGTCTGGGCAGCGCCCTGCTGGCAGATAGAAGACTGCAAGGCATTAATGGCTGGGATAGTTCTGCCCAAAAGAAAATGAGATGCAGCTGGCTTTGGAGTCAGGTCTGGATTTGAGTTTGGCTATGTGGTCTTGGTCAATATACAGCCTCTCTGGGTCCTCCTTGGTGAAATAGGATTCCATTTGTGCTACAATGTACCCCTCTGATTGTTAGAATCAATGGGGTGTATTTGCAGAAATATTTTTTAAGACGTAAATGTAAAGTACTATATAAATATAAGGTGTTATTAATATACAATATGATTATAAACATAGGGTGTTAAGTGATGGATCGGAAGTCAACACATTTATTGAGTATCATGTGGTTAGGTGATAGGATGCAAAGATGAATGAAAGAGAAAAGAATTTATATTTATTCATCCCGCCAACTTCTCTTCCAAGTGCTTTACAGTCATTATCTCTTTTAACAGCACGAGGATTCTGCCCTCAAGAGGCTCATGTTCAGACAGGTGACAGAGACACATATTAAAATTCATATAAAGCAATGGTGATCATGCCAAAATTGTCTAATGGGAACGCAGATGAGGGAGCTGTTAATCTGCTAGTCTCTCAGAGGGGAGGGAGAAAGTTGAGGGAGACATAAAGGATTGATGACATTGATACTTGGGCCTTGAAGAATAAAGTAAGATAAACAGACTCATAAGGAAAGGAAGAGCATGTCAAGTAGAGGGAACAGCAATGGTGAAAGAATGAACCTAGGCAAGTGTCAGTAAGTGAGGGGAAAGGTCAAAGTTGTGTGATGGAGAGGGTGATGGCAGTGGGTGGAGATGAGGCTGAGAAGTGAAACTGGAACTGACCCCAGAACTTTATATGCCATGCTAAGAAATAGGGATTTTATTCTATAGGTAGTGGTGAGTCAGACTCCCAGGACATTTTTTTTTTTTCCAGGAGAAAAGTGACCTGGTTAGATTTGTTCATTTTAGAAAGATAACTGTGTGGAAGCCAGACTGGAGACAAAGAGACAAGTTGGGAAATAATCGCAGCCGGTCAGGCAAGTGATCATGAAAGCCTAAAACAGTGGTACTCAAATTGTGGGGCACAACCTGCATTTAGAAAAAATAGATGTAAATGGAAAAGAAAATGTCAAAGGGTCTTAGGTAATAAGGGTCAATGTTTCATAAAACTTCTATTTGATTTACTTGTTTGTTAGCATAAACTTTCTGAGCAATTTGAATTTTTAACAAGCTCACTTCTACAGATTTAAATAATCATCAAAATGAGCAAAGTGGATTTACTCATAATTTAGCATGTTTATGTGCCTATGTTTTGACATAGGCACCATCATTTTGGATACAAAGCATGATGGGGTTGAAGCCATTAAGGATAATGTAGCGTTTATCACCTGGAAAATAAAAGCAGGAAATGAGAAAAAATGAGTGATTAATTATTAGATTTAAATCTGGAGTAAGTTTCCTCTTGGTTGCATTTTGCAAATCATTTGTATCTTAGAAGTGACTTTATTAAAAATTTGAACAGGAGAATGCATATCCTGGGTCACGATGCAAAAGGTATTTCTTATTATGGGTCATGGCCAAAAGAATGCTTAAACGCAATGATGTAGAAGATTGGGGCAGTGGCTATGGGGTGAGAGAGAAGGATCAAGATAGCAGAGAAATTTATGGGCCAAACCTGATGGTCTAGTGGTTAAAGTTCAGTGCACTCTGCTTTGGCAGCTCCTGGGTAGAGAACCACACCACTCGTCTGTCAGTAGCCATGCTGTGGTGGTGGCTCACATGGAAGAGCTAGAAGGACCTACAACTAGAATATACAACTATGTACTGAGGTGTTGGGGAGGAAAAAACAAAAAAAGAGAGGAAGATTGGCAACAGATGTTAACTCAGGGCAACTCTTTCCCAGCAAAAAAATAAAAATAAAAAATGAAAGGCTTAAAACTTAATTTAAAAAAAAAGAGAAATTTATGAGGTAAAACTAAGACTAGTAGGAAATAAAGGATGATTCACGGGTTCCTAATTTGGGCTGCCAGGGCACATGGGTGTAATATAGTTCGGTTCAACCAATATCTCTTGATAAGAAGTACACAGAGACAAATGAGGAAGGCATAGTCAGGGCCCTTGAGCCACTTCACTTGGGTGAAAGAGACTCATAAAGAGGGTATTTTAATAAAATATGGTAAGTGCAGTGATAAAAGTATGCGCAAGATGCTCTGCAAGCCCAGAGGAAGCCCAGCCTGGGTCTTCACAGAAGTTTTCTAGAGGAGACATCCTTGAGCTGAGTTTTGAAGGAGAGTTCAAGTCAGCCAGAAGTAGCTAGGTAGGAAGGAAACAATATAACAAAGATCAGAGAGGTGGAACAGCAGGATGTTTGTGTGTAAGTAGTTGTGTGCATGTATATTTTTGAGTGTGTGTGAACCAATGTTATCAACAACTTGATGTTACTAGAACATTGAGAAGCCAGAGATGAAGTTGGCCGGGGTAAAGAAACAGGTTGTGAAAAGCTTTATCCATCATGAGAAGGAACTTAGCTCTTGTATGAGATGAAGAGCCACCAAAGGGGTTTTTAAGGTTAGTAACAAGGTCACGATAAGGTGACTGTGTTTGAAAGATTGCTCTGGCAACATTGTGGGAAAGGTCTTTAAGGGGAACTAGATTGAAGATGAAGACACTAGAAATGGGGACATTAGATTAGTCCAGGTGAGAGATGGTGACCTGCATTAGGGCAGTGAGAAAGGGATGAAGAGAAATAGAGCCAAAAATTGGCAAGGTGTGGTCCCCAATTGGACATAGAAGACTCTGTCATTCAGTGTCTGGTCAGGAAAACAGAATCCATGCCAGCAAATTTCATAGAAGAAATCTAACATGGGGGACTATTTTAAAGGGTGATAGAAAAATGAAAGGGGGCCGCCCAGTGGCGTAGTGATTAAGTTTGTGTGCTCCGCTTTGGCGGCCCAGGATCTGCGAGTTCGGATCCCTGGTGCAGACCTACATACCCCTCATCAAGCCATGCTGTGGCAGCGTCCCACATACAAAATAGGGGAAGATTGGCACAGATGTTAGCCCAGGGACAGTCTTCCTCAAGCAAAAAGAGGAAGATTGGCAACAGATGTTAGCTCAGGGCCAATCTTCCTCACCAAAAAAATAAAATAAAAGATAAAAGTTAAAAAAATAAAGAAAAAGAAAAGAAAAATGAAAGGGAAAATAGGCAACAGTTGGAAATGAGAAAACTGATACCTGGAGAGGTTCAGTGTCCCTCTTCCCCCTTCCCACCTAAGCCTCTCAGCCAGTAAGTGTCAGCTGGGACTGAGACATTTGGGCTGTCTGACTCAAAGCCCATGTCCTTCACCCCTGCACTATAAGACCTCTCACAAGACCAAATAAATAAAACTGTTATAGTATAAGGGGGTCCACATATATCTAGTTGCTTATGGACTAGTGAATGTTTTAATGGGTTTCCTCACATCTTGTTCACTAGAGATTTTAACAGTTATTGTGCTTTTGTTTCCCAATCTGCGAAACAAGAGCGTATTAGTCAAGACTCTTTTGGTGGCAAGTGACAGAAATCTAAATCCACATAGGTTAAACAAAGGAGAAGCTTTTTGGCTCACTTAAAAATGCCAAGGTTTGGTTTGTCTTTGCCGTTGCTGGATGTGGCTCAAATGCTGCTATGAGGATTTTCACTCTCCATTTCTTGGCTCCATCTCTGCCTTGGACTCATTCTCTTGCAGGTTGTCTCCCAGAGGCAAGAAAGCTAGTGTCCCACCATCCCAGGTTTACATGGCCTTGCTAGCCAACGGTTCCAGGAGAGGTGCCCTCAATTCCCCAAAGCCATGCTAATCTCTAAGGCTCAGCTTGGACCCGTGGCCCCTCTGCCTGGGTAAGGTGGTCCCTCTATGCTCAGGCCTGTCGTCGGGCAGCAGTGCTGTCTGATTGACAGTCCTATCAGAATCCCATGGAGCAAAGGAGGGAAGCAGCTACCCAGAGCAAGGCCTATAGGGCAGCAAAAAAGTCACAAATTTCCACTACAGGGAACATACGAACCCTTCATTTTGTCTGCTTCTCCAAGCAGACTCCTGGAAGTATTTCAAGATCATTGGATAATTGTGCATTCTGTTCTTCATTTGGACTAAGAAGACATTTCCTCATGCTTCTTTTTTATGGCAATTTTACTTGGAACTCTCAGCGTCTTTAAAAGGCAGAGTTAAAGCATCAGGGTTAATTCCAGAGAACATGCAGAATGTCTCTAGCAACACCACTTTTCTGCTGTCCACTATCTCCCCTCCAGACTCCTCCTCCATCTTCCCTCAGGGAATCTGAATGGCGATTCTATAGAAAACCACTGGGCCTGTATCTTGATATGTGTGGTCATCAGGGCGGTCCAGGGTCTAAGGCATTGTCCTGGTGATCAGTCCTGTCCTTTTGGAGGCAACCAAAGACCCTCAATTTATTATCAAAATATTTTAGGAGGTTTCAAAAGAAATAATGAGTTGCATTTGATAATAGCCTTCTGCTGTTTTGCCATCTTTAATGTAAGCCTGGTTTATTTTAGAAGCCAGCCTAATGACCAAGATTATTCTTTAAAACGCTTAGACCGTGGCAAGGCAGATACCTCACAGAAAGTAGACAGGGACCCAAGAGCCAATAGTTTGTTTTTTTCCTGTTGGCGTGCAGCCTACCTTTAAAGAAAAAGTGTTACTACTGGAGATTCAAATCTGTCAGTACATGTTAAATATGTCCTATACAATTATCTGTAAAACTTGCTGTGACTTGCTAACACGGCTAGCTAAATGCCTGTGTGAAGGAGTTACTCTACTTCTGAAAATATCTGCAACTGGTACAGTATGCTGGTCTTCCCTATAATGGGTTTCCCTATAATAAATAATAGCTGGAGTATTTATTCCTGTAATGAAATATTTAAATATTAATTCGGCAATCCATAGGCACCACAGGAATTCTGTCTTTTGGCCGGAGTCCCACTTTCCTGGTGTCCTCACATTGTGAAGATTCTCTCAGCTGATCTCGTTAGCTATTTTGGAATCAAAAGGCAGAAGCAGTTTGCACCTAAGTGATTGTTGTTGCAAACCTTGTGTTCCTGTTTATTTAATTCTATGCTATTACTGTCTGGGTGGTTAGGACTTCTGGGTATTATTTGTCTATTTTATTTTTATAGCCAAGAATACTTACATATTAAGACCATTTAGCCTTCTTATGGCTAAATAAAACCAGTTCCCTTCCTTACCATTTTTATGCCCTATTTCTAGCTCTTTAATCAGTCTTTATGCTATGCTCTGTTCCCCTTCTAGTTTCTCTACATTCTTTTAAAAATATGAAACCTCAGACTGGACATGAGTTTCTCGTATGGGTTTGACTAGCCTTACATATATTGGGAAAATTACTTCATGGTTTTTGCGTGTCGTGTTTCAGTTAGAATACTGTAGGATCATGTCAGGTCTTTTTAAACAGCAGTTCTACGTTGCTGACACAGTCACAATGACATAACCCGAGCGCCACGGTGGGACTGTCAGACTTCCCTGGAACTATTTTAAGTTAAAGCATCGTGAAAGTTGTTATGGTGGCTGTAACTACCATTAAAGAAAAATATCCTTCAAAATAGATCATCATCAGCATATTCTTCATTTTAAAGCTATTTTTTCTTCTCAAAGTTCAAAATCCTTAGCCACAAGTTGTTTCGCACCAGATAATTATAGGGTTTCCAAAGTAAGATTTTATGCTTGTATCCTGTGTGATTTTAGACCCCCAAGCAAAACTTTTCCTGAAGGTTCCCCTTTTAAGCCAGTACTCTCAACTACTTTCCCCTCTTGTGCTTGGGGGTCCCCCTTTGGGGGTGATTCTGACTTCTCACAGGCTTTGCTTAAGACTTCTCATGACTAAATGAAATCAGTAGATTTTCATAAAATTAACAGACCTTAGAAAAGTTTCTATTCAAAAATATGATTTTCTACATGATTTAATTACTTGTTTCCCTCCCTCCCACTTCTACTTAATCATGCCTAACATCGCTTTTAAACAGTGCCATCAAAAGGAGAACATCATAAATGTACGGGTCCTGATCGATACGATCTTATTTCAGGCAACATTCAATTTGCATGCAGTATATGCTTTCTCTTTGGATCTCATTAGATTACAAACAGACAAAGAATGTCCATCTGAACTTACAATATAAATCCATTCCTTTTAGCCAGGCTCAGGAGTCATTTTGGTCATTGTATTGATTGACAGTATTGTGCTGTCACCCATTTAATTTTTGTCTATAGATGACTATTATCCATTTCATTTCTGTATTGGTCAGGGTTCATTTGCAGAAAATAAAATCCGCTCAAGCTAGTTTAAACAGGAAGGGATTTATTATGGGGTATTAAATGGCTTAAGAACCATTGAAATGGCTAAAGAAACAGACTTGAGGTTCAGCTTTAAGGACAACTCACAGAGGCACACCACGGAATTGGACCACCAAGGTGGCTATTGCCTCTTCTCCAGTCAGTATATTGCAGGCTCCAGAACTACACTACCACTGCCACAGTCAGAGCTACTGCCACAGCTGCTGGCTTCAGAACCATTTCATACTCGTTACAACTCAAAGCAATGAAACCAGTGCCCCGCCCTGCCTTTGACACCCGTGAAGCTAGTGACTAGACAATGGGGGTGCTGTAGTAACACTGTCTCTGAAAAGCCCAACACCACCACAACTGTGCTTGTCAGCAGAGGCAAAAGAAATATGGCTTTCTCTTCCAGAAGTGCTTCTCATTGGCTGATCCTAAATAAATTCTGGGACCCAGCTGCCAGGAATCTGGGAGACTTTCCAGCCTCTGCAAAATAGGCAGGCACATTAGAAGGATGATGGAAAGGATGCTGAGAACCAATCTCCCAAAGCCATCACAACCACAGTCAGATGGCATCTTAAGTTCATTGGTTTTCCAATTGAGAAAAAAATCTAAGTTCAAATCTCTCCTACTTTCTCAGATATGTAACATTGTCATATATGCGTACACATACCAGGAAGAATGATATGATAATGTGGTGATCGGCTACCTCAACAAACAGTAAAGAACGTCTACATCAAGAGAACTAAGTCAAAGGAATTTTTTTAAAAAATTGCCAGAGAGAGAGAATGGCAAGAGAATGGCTAGAACTTAGTAAGCCTTTAACAAACTATAGCTATCAAGTAGTTGTAATAATAAAAGCCATAGAGGAATTACATGAGGATACAGTAAATGATTAATAATCAAGTGAACGATGAGGGTAAGCACACTGTGAAACATTTGATCTGTGTGCTAGGAAGTAATTTTAGTTTAAAGAGTTAAAATTTCCATCCAAACTGGTTTTTAAAAACTTTTTCTCATCGTTTTCTACAAAGAAGATAAAAAATTGGGGAAAATCATAAAACCTCCAAGAACTATAGATTCAATTTTTGTCTGATGCCCTAGTGTATTTTCCACATCCTGTGCTTAACTCTAACAGCATACCCTTTGATTAAAATAGTTAAATCTAATATTTATAGTATATTTGTTTATATTAGATTTTGAATATAACTTACTTACATTAAAATTCATCCCTTTAAATGAGTTCCATGAGTTTTGACAAATGCACAAAGTCAAGCAATGACAACCACAATCAAGATCCAGAACATTTCCATCAGCCCGGAAGGTTCCCAGTGTATCTTTGCAGTCAGTGTCCCTTCTCCTCCATCCCCTTGGGAAGCACTGATCTGTTTTCTATCCCTCTTTGTTTTGTTTGTTTGTTTGTTTGTTTATTTTTTTAAAAGATTTTATTTTTTCCTTTTTCTCCCCAAAGCCCCCCGGTACATAGTTGTATATTCTTCATTGTGGGTTCTTCTAGTTGTGGCATGTGGGACGCTGCCTCAGCATGGTCTGATGAGCAGTGCCATGTCCGTGCCCAGGATTCGAACCAACGAAACACTGGACCACCTGCGGAGCGCACGAACCTAACCAC
This sequence comes from Equus asinus, assembly GCF_041296235.1. Taxonomy (NCBI): domain Eukaryota; kingdom Metazoa; phylum Chordata; class Mammalia; order Perissodactyla; family Equidae; genus Equus; species Equus asinus. The sequence continues at coordinate 35,219,316 of NC_091811.1, read as the reverse complement.
TCGGCCACGGGGCCAGCCCCCCTCTTTGTTTTTAAAGAGTCATTTTATTTAATTAATTAATTTATTTTTTGAAGAAGAAGATTAGCCCTGAGCTAACATCTACTGCCAATCCTCCTCTTTTTGCTGAGGAAGACTGGCCCTGAGCTAACATCCATGCCCATCTTCCTCTACTTTATATGTGGGACGCCTGCCACAGCATGGCTTGACAAGTGGTGCATAGGTCCGCACACGGGATCCGAACTGGCAAACCCCGGGCTGCCGAAGCGAAACATGCAAACTTAACTGCTGCGCCACGGGGCCAGCCCCCATGTCCCTCTAATTTTGCTTTTCCAGACCATGATATAAACACAATCATATAGTAGCAGTCTTTTGTTTCTGGCTTAAAAATTTCATTATAAATATTCTATTTTATTTTAAATATTATATTTTCATTATAAATTTTATGTTTTTTAATAAAATATACAATTCAGCATGGGACATTTAATAAGCTTTTAATTAATTTGTAAGTGTATAGATAGAGTCATAGTTAGTGTGCCTTTAATTATCTTTGGCCTTTTACTTAAGAACTAAAGCTTTCCCCCTCAAAAAACTTTTGTTTCTGGCAGTCAACAAAATCTAGTTAACAGGATTTTTTGGTTGTTACTGTGCCAGAAGTAAAAAACTGAACTTAACAACAAAATGGACTTGGATAGGATAGAGTAACTGTTACATATATCAGATACGCTATAGGAAAACAATTTCCTTGTAACCCTTTGAAAGGATTAAAATGCAAAATAGCTGGTACACTTTGTTGTGGTTACAGTAATGTCTATGAAAAGCATGCCTTTTTCACTTGTAAAAGTTTCAGTTTTGCCTTTTTGATTTGCCTTGATAACTGCTAACAACGGTAGCTGTTGCCTCTTCAGTTCTGACAGCAAGTTCAAAGTCTATCAAATTTATTGTCTGAGCACAGGTGAAGCATACCTTTAAGCTTAAAAAAGCCTCCTGGTTGTATTTCTTGTTAGAGAGTTTTTTAAATGTACCGTCGGGGCATCTTAAAATTTGATTTCAGCTTTAGTTGTGGACACGTAACTTCTTAGAAGCAGGAGGAAAATAACGTTTGAACTAGAACCATTCTTTTGGTGACTTTTTGCACACTGCTAATCCTTTAACTGAATATTTTCAGGGTTATCAATGACAATTTTTAAGAACAGTTTTATTGATGTATAATTTATATTTCATAAAATTCACTCATTTCTAATGTGCAGTTCAATGATTTTTTAGTATATTTACAGAGCTGTGCAGTCATCATCATAATCTAATCTTAGAACATTTTCATCACCCCAAAAAGAAACCTTGAACCTGTTGGCAGTCACTCCCCATCCCTCATACGCCCACTGCTAGGCAACCACGGATACACTTTCTGAACAATAATAATTTTTAACCTGGTAGAATTTTTTTTTAACCCCGTAGCTAAAAAGAGGCCACATTTTCATATTTACTCATGTTAAATTTTGTAATTTTAGACATTAACTTAGGACAATTCGCTGTTACCTTTGTTAGAATGCCTAGGTCAATTTGAATTTTTCCAGAAATATTTCCTTTTTAGAAAATAGATCTTTCCCTTTCTTCCTTCTTTGCAATTTTTAAAGCTTTCTTTGAATCCTTTGAACATGTAGTTAAAGGACAGTTGGTGCCCAGGAAAGCAAATATTAGCATGAGCGGTTCCAAAAACCCCTTCCTTTAGCAATTAACAAGGAGTTTACATAACTAAAAATATTTCAGTAACACACATTTTCTCAACAAGTGACTTAGTGAAAGTAAATAACGAAAATTCTAAAATGTATGAACAGCAGCACTTTTGTGAAATGTGTGTTTTAAGGTTTAGGTCTGTTTAGGGTTTAAAGGAAAACCTGTTGGGTGGGGTAGGGAGATATTGCCTAACTAACTGCTACTTTGTATTCTTTTACTGGTGACTTCAACTTTCTCCTGAATTTTTACTACTGGTAAAGACAACAGTGTTTCTCGTTTTTTCTCTGCAACAAAGATCTCATTGGCTGAGGACAAATGTTTAATTATTAGAAATAGGGTGCCTTAGAGAGATAGGCACTTCTCAGAATAGTAGACTCAACAGGAAGAAGGAAGCAGAAAACTATTCCATTTGTGATAATGTGGTATAATTTGACATCTTAAAGTTGACTTTGTATTTCACAAGAAAAGGTTGCTGTAATGCTTGTTAAGATATATTTGTTAAATTTATATTTATCAGTTTAGTATATATTAGTCATTTATTTCTGTGTAACAAGTACCCCCCGCCCCCATTTAGAGCTTGAAATAATAAGCATTTATTATTTCTCACAGTATCTATCCATAGGTCAGGAATTAGGGACTGGCTTGGCTGGGCAGTTCAAGCTTAGTCTTCTCAAGAGGTTCTCTTAGGTGTCTCCTGAGGTTGACATCATGTAAAGGCTTCACTGGGACTAAAGTTGGCCCACTCACACGGCTGGCAAATTGGTTGGTGGCTATTGGCAGGAGGTCTCAGTTTCTTTCCACATATGCCTCTCCATAGAGCTACTTGAATATCCATGACATGGCATCTGACTTCTCCTAGAGTGAATAATTCAAGAGGACGAGGCACAGCTGCAGAGTCACCTAGCCTCAGAAACCATCACCTCTGTCTTACTTTATTGGTCACACAGAGCAGCCCTGATTTATTGTGGGAGAGGACTATTCAAGGGCCTGAACACCAAGGAGATGAGAACCCCTGGGCATCCTCTCAGAGAGGGGCTACCACAGCTTGTACTATAAAGCTTGCAGTTAATTTTTAGACATTACCAAGATGCAAAACCATCAATTTCTTTTCTAATATAAATATACATATATTTACATGTAATATTATATATACATAGTATATATCTCTCCAGTGAACAGCAGAGGCTGGATGAAAATACATATCTTGGAATTTTAGATTGCAAGGCAATTAATCATCTATTCATTGAGGATATGCTATATGCCTTAAACTGTGCTAGGAACATATCTTAAGGGATGTGGCAGAAATGACAGAGTATTCTCAGAATTTTATCAGAAGGATATCTTTGTAATGTCTTTTCAGAACGACGTCCTCTGCCAAAAGTTAGGCATGGAATTCAACCCCAATCCTCAGAGTTATGCCCGCACCTCCAAGTTCTTTTGGGGAATTCTGTTTTTTTCTTGGTCCTGAAAGAAAGCAGAATGCCACCAATGAGAAACAGGGACAATTTTGTCCCTTCATATTAACCCCAGATACAGTCTGACCTCTCTCTCACAGAGAAATCTAAATTCTAGCCATGCTTTGTGTTAAATATTGGGATGCATCTAGCATGAGCAGATACATTGGAATTTTCCTATTAACTACATTTGCTCACAAAGAGAGAAAAGTCTGGAAGGTATGCACCAAGCTGTTCACAGAGGGCACATGAACTGGAACTGTTGATCTGATTTGCCCCTTTCCTTTCTTCTAGAAACAGCAACCCTCTCTGATGAACTCTTCCTCTTCTTGCTCTTGTCAGTTGTTCCAAGTGGAAGCTGCCATCATCTTTTCAATTCTGTCTCTCTGGCTGCAGAAATTGGCCAGTTGTGCTACCCGAGAGCCCCTGGCCAGTTATTGGTTCAGACATTAGCCTGTGACCCAAACCAGACTCATCTAGAGATCTGATAACATCCCGCAGGTCTCTGCCAGGTCTAACAGTCCACGGTTGGTTAGCCTTTGCCCCAGATCACTCGTCTACAGATCACTCAGTCTTTCTCTGTACTTTGTAGCAGGAAACCCAGTTTGAGTTGATTCTGAGCACTTTTCATATCAGAGAATCTTTAAAGCATACAGGATACTATGCAAACATGAAAACTAGCTGTTTGACAAGTGAGAAATAGAATGCTAATAAGTGGTCATAATTAATGACAAATTTTAATTCCTGTGATTAAATCATGATGACAAAACCAACAGCTCAAGCCTGTACTGTCACTATATCTGTGTCCTGGGTTGGATAAGATATTAAACCAAATCCTCTTTCTTGAAATAGAGTCCATTTAAATCAATTATGTCAAGTAATAAGCTCAATACCTCTTTGAAGCATTTTTTTAAACTTTATTTTGAAATAAATTCAAATTTACAGAAAAGTTGCAAGAATAATATGGAGAACTCCATTATACACTTTATAGAAATTCACTAATTTTCTTTTACTTTGCTACATGTTTTATCGTTCTCTATTATTTTTTGATCCGTTTAAAAGTAAGAGACACACAATATGCCCCTTTATCCCTGTACACTTCAGTGTGTATTTCCTAAGAACAAGGATATTCTTTAGATAATGACAGTACAGTTATCAAATTGAGGAAATTCAATCTTGCCAGATTACTTTAATCTACAGTCCATGTTTGAGTTTGGTCAATTTATTCAATAATGAACATCATAGCATTTTCTCTCTTCAGTACAGGATTCAGTCTAAGATCACGCATCGCATCTAATTGCTATTTCTATTCATTCTCCTTTAACCTAAACCAGGTCTTCAGCCTTTTGTTGTCTTTCGTGATATTGACATTTTTGTTTTACAGATGTTGGTTTTACTCATTCATTTCTTCAACAAATTCACAGCAAGCTCTTACGATGTGCTGGGCGCAGATGTAAGCATTGGTTGGTTGTATGGTGATGAACCAGACATCTCTCACGAAGACTATTTTCTAGTAGAGTGTATAGATGAGACAAAAGGACTATATAAATTAAGATAATTTCAGGTAGTATCAAGTGCTCTGAAGACAACAAAACAGGGCAATGCGATAGAGAGAACCAGAGGTGGTGACGGTAGATGACTTGGTCAGGGAAAGCCTTTTGATGACATACATGTCTCTTCATTGCTTATCTAACAAAATTTTTTATAGACATGATTTGAACTGAAACAATACTAAGCTGCTGATGTTGTTGACAGTTTCTATTTAGAAACTAGTTACATAAATGCTTCTTCCTTCCCTCGATGTATTTTCTAATGTAGCTGTTATGGATGCAAGTTGTCCTTTCAGATATGCTTCATAGTGTCCAAAAGGATACAAAAAGTTGAAACTTACCTCATAGCATCATCATTCCTTAATTTCTCCACAGTCTCTCATTTGCCCCCCTGCACTTCTACATTGGCCTCAGAGATTGTAACATCCCCAGATTATCTTTCGTGCCTTGTGACATCTTACTCAGGGTTTCTCATGTGACCCCCTTGGACATGAGGTATTCTGGGCTTGAAAATCAGACAGACTTTCATTTGAGACTGGGATCTACCACTTATCAGCTGTGTGAATTTGAGTGCATTGCTTAACCTCTCTGAGCCTCACCTCTAAAATGTAGGGTGATTGCGACGTTTGGATAAAATTAAGTGAGACTATGTATGTGAAAGCCTAATATAGTGTCTTGTCTGGAGTTCAAGGTACTCATCAAATATAACGTCCTCCTGCTCAGCTCATACCTCTGATAACCTGCTAATGAGTCTCTCCAAGGAGTCCCTGAAACTGATCCAATTCCCTTCAGGATAGAGCTCCTTATCTTGGGAAAACAGCAAATACCTGGATGATGAGATACTTTCCAAAACTACCTCAACAGGCTGGTCCAGGGTTTCTTAGCCTGGGGACTATAGACCCTAAAGCTCAGATCACTGGGATGTGCCTAGAGAAAGCTGGGAGATGTGAAAGCGTGAAGAGCAAGTTTTACCCATTTTGATTTGTGTGATCTGGGCTCTGGTTGATACAGCAGACATTCTCGCCCTTTCTAGTTCTGCTCCATAGTTCTGATCCTAGTCCTTGATGAAGTAGTGATACGGCATTGCCATTTAATTCCTAATAAATTCAAATTTAATGGTTTCATCACAATCCTTGGTTTACAGTACTGATACACCTACCAATTGCTTATCTCTTAGTGACCAAAATTCAGTAAGAAATCATGGGATATGTTGGGAATTTTGCAAAGTATTTATGGTAGCCTAAGGCAGCAGCTGGAATCATTTTCTTTTTGTTAAAACTAGATGTTTGTTTCTGATTACAAAAATGACACATTCTCAAAACTAGAAAAATTAGAAAGCAAGCAAAGAGATTACAGAGTATTCTAGAATCGTAGTCCAGAAGGGTATTTCTCAAAAACGTGATCTGCTTCAGAATTTCCTGGTTGCTTGTTAACAATGCCACTTCATTTGGCTTCCAGAAGTACTAAATCAGAATCTCTGAGGGTGGAGCCAGAATCAACATTTAATGAACTTCACACATGACTCTCCAGGTAGAAAAGTCTCATAACTAGGCTCTTACCATATATTGAATATGTTTCTTCCCCTTCAATTACTAAATTATTTTCACCCAAAAATATAAAAATGGGTAAGCTCCTGAAAATGTCTGTTTTGTAAAACGATTTGCAAATTTCTCATGAACTAATGCTTTGCCAAATCAAAAGCTTTCTACAATAAGGTGAGTATGAAGTGTTACAAAAACATTGATTAAGCTAGCCCTGATGGCCCAGTGGTTAAAGTTTGGCACATTCTGCTTCAGCGGCCCAGGTTCGGTTCCTGGGTGCAAAACCACACCACTTGTCTGTCAGTGGCCAAGCTGTGGCAGCAGCTCACACAGAAGAACTAGAATGACTTACAACTAGAATATACAACTATGTACTGGGGCTTCGGGAAGGGGAAAAAACAAAACAAAACATTGATCAACTAGGAAATTGGATGCCAATTTACATGAATTTGCAAACAAACCCCATCCCCCAATTTATATGGAGATGTCATAGTCTTAAAAGCCCAGAGGGATGCTCAATGAGATTCTTGTGTTAGCTCTTTTGTTTTGGTTCTAGTTTCCACATACAAGGGCTGAGGCTAATACACACACGCACTCTTTTAATTCGGAAGCTGGGGCAGAGTCTGTGCTCCACCTCAGCTTGAGGCATCTTCATTTTACCACCTCAGCCCCAGTGTTTGTTTTGGGTCCTGTGGTTTTGAAAGAGGTGTGGCAGACAGGAAGGAGATTCTGCGAGTGCACAGCGGGCAGGTTTACACCTGCAGCTACTGCTTTGTCTCTGTGGATTTAGGACACCATCTACACGTATGATGTTTTGAGCATCAGAGACTCACTGATCCCAGAAAAGCTTGACTAAGTTTCCAAGCAGAGTTGCATAAAGGAAAGGACTTAAAGAATGGTTTTTGGAATCAGATAGACCTGACTTGAAATTTGGTCCCCACCCTTCCAAACCATGTGACCTGAACTCTCAGTTTTCTCATAAGCAAAACAAGCACAGTTCCTAGCAGGAGAGTAAGGATTAAATGCCATAACGTAGGGGCCAGCCTGTGGCATAGTGGTTAAGTTTGGCATGTTCCACTCCAGCAGCCCAGTTTCACAGGTTTGGATCCTGGGCATAGACGTATACCACTCGTTAGCTACAATGTGGTGGTGATCCTAACCACTTGGCCACGGGCCGGCCCCTGACAGGGCATTTTCTTTGGGAAGGGGAGGGGAGTCAGTCTGAAGGTGCTAGTCTCTTGATTAGGATTGGTTGGTCAGACCCAGGTCCATGCTCTACACTAGCTATGGGATAACTTACCAGTACTTTCCAGACATTACCAAAGGACACCTAATGGCTGAAGAGATGGAGGCAGAAGAAATCTGACTATCCAGGACAAAGCCCTAAGCAATTGTGCCAAACAGCAAATTTTGCTTTTGTTACCACCCAAGGAGGGGTCCTCTGCTCACCACAAGACATGCCAATAGTCAGGAGGCAAGGTGGTAGGAGAGAAAGGACTTTATTACAGCTTGCTAGCAAGAGGGAAGATGGCTGACTCATGTCTGAAAGAACCATCTCACAGAACAAAGACTACAGCCAGTTATATAGGGGGCTGGTCTCCAGGTTGGGGAGGTGGCTGGTCTCTGGGTGGGGCAGACATCTGGTCCCAGTTCCTGATAGTCCTTTGTTTTACTGGATATGCATTAGAGAATGGAGCAACTTTTGTGCTATGCCCTGATCTTTCAGTTGTCGTTGATGATGGCCATCAGCATAGGCTCTCTGCCTGGGGGTCATCACATTCCTAAGGAACTCAAAAGAACAAAGTTATCATCTTAAAGCAGCTGGGAGGGGCCACAAAATCTACAGAGCATGTCTGGACTAGTTAATCAAAGGTCATTTAAAGTTACAATATGGTTTCTTTTCTACAATATGGCTTCCCTTATGTCAACCTTGTGTTGAGCTGGTATCACTTTCTCCTTTACAACATATGCATGTTTATTTTTATATAAAAACAGTGGTTTTCCCTTCCAAAATCTTCACGTTAAATTGGTACCTAGGAAGCTGCACTATGTTTATCCTAAAGCCTCAGATGCCCTGAGTGAGTACACACACAGCAGAGTGAGAAGCAGCCATCAAAAGTCTAAAGAGGAGAGCCCACATTCCTTCTGAAGGCCTTCAGAACCCAAGTGCTGTTTACTTCTCTGCCCTCTGTCCCCTCCAAGTGCCTCCCCACTTCCCAAACATATGAGGTCCTTCGATGCCTCATGCTTTTATGCCTGTGGTTCCACCCTGCCTGAAATGAAGGGCCTTTCTTCCAACTCCCGTCTTCCCTGCTTCCTGCACACACCAGCTCCACCTCCCAGATCCAGCTGAAAAGACACTTCTGGGAAGTCTTCCTCAGCCTTTCCAGGCAGGAAACATGGCTCCATCCAGGGCACTTCAGTATGTATCACAGTAACTCTTTTGTGGCTCACTAGGAGATGGACCCGGCTTTATTCATCTTTGTATCCCCTAGTGCAGGGGACACTTAGTAAGCACTCAGTAAGTAGCTATGGACTGAACTGGCTAACAAAGGAAGACAACTGGAAAAGGAGCTGTTTTTAAAGACTTTTCTCTTCCTCACCCCCAGGATTGTCCTTTGGACAAGGAGGATAGAATGAGCCCAGCATTTTAAAGGGAGGCATTCTGAATGATGTTAGCTCACGTGCCTTGATGTGGACCCTGGAAACCTGGTACAAACAAAACAGCTCTGCGTTAATTACATGACTTTTTATGTTTCCTTCTCACATTACATATTTTTAGGAAAAGACAACTTTTAAATTAAAATTTCGTAATTTTGCAGATGGATCCAGTGTTTGGAAAGTGAAATAAGGGCTGATTTGCCAAAACTGGTTCATTTTTGTTTTGTATTTTTAGTTTGTCAGAGCAGGCTAAATTTCGTCCTCCACTGATTTTTCTTAGAAATTTGTCCTTTTAAATAGATAAGTAATAATGTGAAAAAGCACGCGCACAAACGCACGTGTGCACGCACACACACACACGGACACACAGCTGTTGAGGGAGGAAAGAAGTGAAGCCATTATAAGAATCCACTGCTCTGGGAATCTTGCTATATTTGGCTTTAAATAGACAATAAGCACTGAAAATTGTTGGATGCGGCAGTTCGGTTCATTTAATTGCAGATACTAGAAATAACAACCACCAAGAAAAAAACAGCAAAAAAAAAAAAATCTACTCTCAGACTACTTTGCTCATAAAATGTGTTACTGCCCTGGAGGTCTGCATAACCTTCTTTCCAGCACCTTAAGGATCCTGCATAAACTGCTGGAGCATATCAGCATCTTAAATAAATATGTGACCAGAGCTATAAGTTTATTTTTAATTTTCATTCCCATTCTTACTTATCCATAGTCTAATTGGCTTTTGGGCCTGTTTGAGAGTCCAGTTCAAGAATTATTTATTGAGCTTCCATTATCTGTCATATCTGTGCATACTTGATGATTTGGGCCCCTGATCTCTAGTAACTGACAGTCTAAACAGAGAGTGATGCAAAGAAATACATACAATACAGCTCATTCATTAAGTCCAAGGACCTAGTTGACTTCATTAGCCCGTGCTTTCTCTTTAGTAACAAAATTGTAAGCATACATCCTTCTCTACAAATCTCAAGTTCACTTGAAAATCCGTGACTGCATAAGCTCTCGCACACAGATGTCTACAAAAAGGCAACAGGAAGGACGGGAATTTGAATGTTAGAGTGGTATTTTTCATTGGGAAATATACAAGCTAAATTATTACTTACAGTATAAGCCTAACTTTAAAAGAGATGTTTCTTTGTTTTAGGCAAATACTGTAATAATTCTTTCCCACTAAAATGGAAAAATTTTTAACTTCTAAATTAAAAAAGCAGGAATTTTTTTTTTTTTTTGGAGGAAGATTAGCCCTGAGCTAACTGCTGCCAATCCTCCTCTTTTCGCTGAGGAAGACTGGCCCTGAGCTAACATCCGTGCCCATCTTCCTCTACTTTATATGTGGGATGCCTAACACAGCATGGCTTGCCAAGCGGTGCCATGTCCGCACCCGGGATCCGAACCGGTGAACCCCGGGTCACCGAAGCAGAACGTGTGCACTTATCCGCTGCAAAATAGGAAATTTTTTAAAACCATGAATATTTTCCTCAAAATTTTGCTCCTACTTCAACCTCATTGAATTACTTAATGTTTTCAAAAGCAGAAATTGTCAGCCTTTTCAGGGATGTTTTCTGAGGTTTCTTGTTAGTGAATACGCAAGGACTTTTGAATAAGATTGCTTCCCACTAAGTATGGCTCATTTCTGGATGGTTCAGTGTATTGCTGAATTCTAATTATGGTTTTCTTTTGTCTTAGTGAGCATCAAATGGTAAACCTCTATAAAGAAAGATCACAGAGACCTCTGTGGTTGAAAATTGATCCGAGAGAACTCACAGTGTCCAGAAAGATAGGTCTGAGGCGACAAGGTGAATATTATCAAATTCCTCACCGCTGAGAACCCAGACACATAAGCACTCAACAGATGTTGAGGGAGGCTAGTAATCTACCTTGAAACTCAAGAGAAAAATAACCACTGTTTACTGGCTTAAGAGTTTATCACACACAGGAACTATGTCTAGTTGGAGATTTCGGTTCCAGGAGCCACTGCATGTAAATACTCCAGGAAGAAAATGAAAATATTTTTATGAGATCTGATTTTCCTGGAGGAAAATAGGGCTGGTGTTCTTCAGCCAAGACATTTATACTCTTGCATCTTTACAAAAAAGATCTGCAGAGAGAGAATTTACCGGTTGAAACTGTGATTCAGGCTGGACTTATGAAACGACTGTAGTACCTATTCTTATTGTGTGGCCATGCTTGGATTAGAATCAGGCATTCATAGCCACAGTTCCAGTTGTAGAAAGGAAAAAGGAAGCTTTAATGATGCTAATGAGCTATTTCATTTCAAAGCTATATTTGAAATCATCTGCTACTTATCAAGTGGAATTGTGACCTCAGAAGCAACACCGCTAACAAATGAAATCTCCAATGAGTTATGGCAGCTTGGGAAAAATGGCAGTTATGGGGAAAAATCATGGTGTTCTTGTCCTCCCATAGTGCAGTGAACTTGCTCCTACTGTGAAATTTGACATACTCCACTTTCTCCTTCAATCTCATCACACATTAATCTCTTTGAGGGCACAGATGGTATCTCATTCACCAATGAATTTCCAGTGGTTAGTTCTCTGCCCAGTACATGTTATGTCCTTAAAAATATAGTTATTAAAGGAACACATGAACGTCTATTCATCTGTAACCTGATGAGCACTGGATGAGCAGTGCCATGTTACATGTATGACATGTATGACGGACCACCATGTTAGGAAAGTTCTCTTTCCTCTAGAAGTCTAGATTTTTATTACCAGTCTGTAAAATTAACATACATAGCTAATCGGACTGTTGACACAATTTAACTATATATAATAAGATGTGTTTCAATGATGCAAAGCATCACAACAATGCCTCATAAATTACAAAGGGGGAGAAGGTTGTGCATTTACTCTTTTCCTATGATTCCAAGACAATCTTGGAAGATGCTTGCACATTCTTTTTTATAACTGCAGATGTCATTGGGTGATTTTCTGGAATATATTCTACACTCTGGTCCCGTGGATTTTTTAAAAATGTCTTTAAGACTATATCTGGAAAAAGAAATAAAGAAATAAGCATTTTTGGATTTTGCACTATGCCCTTAGATGCTGTACTGGATGCTTTATCTCATCACAATAATCTTGTGATGTAGCTGTCAAATTCTTATTTTATGGGTAAGGAAAGCAGTATCATTATTTGCAACCTCTCACGGAATGAAAAATACATGAACTAGAAGATGTCTAGAGCACAGCTGTGCTCAATCCTGAAATATATCAGTACTGGAAGATATCTGGAACAGATAAAATAGATCAAAACACTCCTTCCTGAGGAATAAGCACAGGTCATAGCATCCACTGTAACAAATGCATACAGTATTGTTGAGTGTATTCCCACAGGGTCTTTTAAATTAATTAGTATGAAAGTAGAAAAATTTAAGCCTTGTGGGTGAGATTGCTAGTGGAGAATAGGTAAGTCAGTCATCTTTGAGGCCAAGCTGCCCTGTTTGGGTCACAGAAAAATGCTGGTGTACCCCCCAGGGCTCAATCCTTACAGTTCTTTACATATATCCCAAATTTATAAATCATTTGGAGATATATATATCCCAAACTTATATCCCCAACTTGGACCTCTGTTGAGTTATAGACTCTAAGACAAACTGCCTCCTTGACATCTCCACAATATGTCCCATGTTGGGTTCTTGATATTTCCTCCTCAGATCAGCTTCTCCCACGGTCTGCTTCTCTATCAATGGCAAATAAGCACATAAGCAGTCATTTCCTACTGTTCTCTCCTTTGCTCACTCTGTTCCAGTCACGTGTCATTCCTTGCTGTTCTGTAGGCACACCTGGCAAGTTCCTGCCTCAGGACCTTTGCACTTGCAGTTCTCTATTTGAGATGCTTTTCCCCTAGATATCCACATGACTTGCTCCTTCACCATGCTCAGATCTGTACACAAATGTCACCTCAATAAGACTTTCCCACCTAAAATGGTCATTTCTCCCCACCCTACTCCCCAACATCACCAGCACTTTCTACCCTCTTCTTGCTGCACTTTTCCATTTTGCACTTATCACTGTCTAACTATGCACTTATTTTTCTTATTATCTATAACGCATCACAGCTAAGATGCCTTTGATTAGATGATGCAATATTACTTTTTGTATCACTAAGAAAGAAAAACAGCTGCCAATTATAAATGTAAGATGATGTTTAATAAGTCATATTACAATTTCAGAGATGTTGAAATGTGACAAATTGTCTTAGCCTTTATGAAATAGGATATTTTCTTTATTGTAGTTCTCTCCCATTAGAATGCAGACTACATACGGATGTGGATTTCATCTGTTTGGTTCACTGCTGTATCATCTGATACATAGTAGATAATAAATATATTGAATGAATGTTAAAGAACTAGTGAAAAATAAATAAATGACAGATGCTTATATGAGCAGAGTATGTCTATTATACTTGCTTTAGAAGATTGAAATCTAAGAAGAAAAAGATCACGGAGGATGTCAAAGTTTGGTCTGAATTTTCTAGAGTTTTATGGAATTTCTAGAGAATATGAAAGCCAAGTATTAATCCCATAAGGGTTACTGATATTCTTTGGTTTAATGTAACCATCCAAAGACCATCCAACCTCATTTGAAGATTTGCCTAGAATAGTCTCTGCCCCAAATATTTACCTGGCAAGCTCCCCATTACTCAGATTCTCAGCTCAAGTGTTACCTCCTCAGACAGGAGTCCCAAGCCTGCCCAATCCAGAAGTAGCTGCGTTCCCTCACCATCCCCACCCCCACTCCTATCCCCTCCAACCCGGCCCAGTCACTCTCTATCTCATCATCCTGTTGTCCTTTCTTCATAGCACTTATCACTAGATGAAATTATGGTTTGTCTCCCCCAAGTCCCGCTAGAATGCAACCCTATTAGAAAGGGACATTGCTTATCGTGTCCTCTCAGATGTCATTATACTCCAAACAGTGTCTAGATTATAGGAAGTGCTTAATAACTATTTGTTGAATGAATGAATATACATGGAGTATTTAGATCCCCCGAAATCTGCTCTCCCCACCCAAACCTAACAAAGCTCCAGATGGTTCTACGTTAAAGTCATTGCTTTGAGTGAAGTTACAAATACTCAGGAGAATCTGATTATGAAGTAAATGTGCTATTTGGGCAAAGATAACATTAGCCAAGGGGTACCCATTAACACCTTAATAAGTACTACTTTGTCAGCTGAGCAGATTTTTGTCTACTCAAAAAGAAAGCCCTGAAGGATGGGGATGAGTTGGCTAGAGGAAGACAGTGTGGTCCAGAGCAGGGACTATGAAAGCGCAGGTCCTGAGGAGCCAGTTTCCTGGGACCTGAGTGTGAGGTGGGAAAGACGGAAGAGCTAAATGGCCCAATGTGACATTTTTAAAATTGCACCAAGATCTTGACTGTTCCTGAGGGATATCTATCCTCACTTCTTTTCCTTTCATCTTTACCCTATGAGTTTTCTCAACACTTTTTTGTAGTCATCTCTACCACCCAAGAAAGAACGGTGTCTAGGTATTTTTGTTTCTTTTTCCAGAGAAAAAGGTAATACATTACTTGTATGATACCATCTAAGATCCCAAATTTTTTTCTAATGTCCACTTATAATCTTCTTGCTATAGTTTAAACTAATTCTCTCTTTGCACTATCTGTAATGGAAAGAAAATGTCTGTTTAACATATAATTCATGGAATATCTCTTCCTATATTCAGAGACCCTCAAATTCTGTACTTAATAGGCCAGCTGAAGAATAAAAAACTTAGCTTTATTTGCTTTAATGCTGGACAAGAGGAGGGGGGAGTTTATTAGAAGAACTCCAGCCAGTATTTATAAGCCAAATTAGTCAACCCACTTCGTTTAGACACTTGACCTCAGTTTTCTCCAGTTTAAGTATTCCAGATCTTCAAGCCTTTTCCTGTGGGGCCTATTTCACAAACCTTTAATTAGTTTTGTGATTCTTTCATAAAGGCACCTCAATTCTTTTTTTTCTCCCTAATGTCACCTAGAGAAGTCCCTAAATTATTTTCCACGTCTAATGCTTTGTTTTTAAGCTGTGCTTGCTTGTAGGAACCAAGGCAGAACATTCCCAGATGGCCAAACCGCAGACCCAGTCCAAACCAGAAAGGTCCAAGGTGGCAAAACGGAGCCGTGCGCAAAAGGAAACACGTGCAAAAGGTGCCGTGAACAAGAAGGGAAGATCTGCGCATGCCCCAAATGCCCCCGCCCCCAGGGATGACACGGAGACACCTTCCCCTCCCCTTCACATCCCATAAAATTCCTGCTCACCTTCCCTTCCTGGAGAAGGAATATCAGAGCTCCAGTTCTGCTTCCTCCATTCCTGGGTCAGTGAATAAAGTTTCTGCTCTGTTATTCCCAGCCCGGCCTCATTCTTTTGGCGTTGGCTGCTCGGGGCGGAAGGACCCACTCGCGGGTCGCTGGTCCTTTAGGGCTCAGTAGCACTAATAAAATGGAAACTTTCCAACCAGTACATTTCTTTTGGCTCTCTCAATTCTAAACATGAATTTGTGTCCTCACTGAAGAAAATCAAAAGCCTGGAATCATATTAAGTTATCAAAAGCCTAGACTTGTGCGTTTGCATTAATCCCGTGTTAAAAGTCAGATTTTTTTATATTATCCTTGTGGGAGGAATTTGTGTGTAGAAAAGATTATTCAGAACTTTTTACTTAAAGTTACAAACTCTAAATACTTTTTTATTAAGGTGTTAAATTCAGTTTACAAATAATATTCTAAGTCGAGTGGATATTTTCAGTCATACTTAAGGGCCATCAATTAATGTCAGATCTCATTTACAGTTAAATGAACTCCTTTAAACATCTTAAACTCTATTTAAAAATTGAAAATATTCATTTTCTTTTTAATGCTATAATTGTCTGATTTAATAAACAAAATCTTCCTGGTACTAAATAAACCATAAAGCTAATAAAATAAACCTATAAGTCAATCAACTTATTGTAACATCTAATATGTATATCAACTCCATAAGATTTGAACTTAGATCCCAAGTCTAAATCCATTATGTATTGCGTTTTAAATTGTAACTTAACTGATCTGTTAACTCTAAGAGCCAAATTCCAACCATAGAAAGTACCAAAAATACTAATTATACACAGAATATATTCATAATACAAAATATGTTCATACCATGAAAAACTTTTGAAATCTTCTTGGAGTGAAAGATGCTTAGCCACCAAGGAAGTCAATTCTGTCATCCTTCACCATTTGGAGGATCACCTCCCCAAGTAATTTTTACACTGTCTTTTCAGCTTGCTGAAGCTACATAAGGACCAGATAGTAGTGGCTGAAACAACACTGGATCCTTGTTTGTGACACTGAAGAGGCGTACTGGCATACTGAGCCCTATTTATAGACTCCAACAGAGAGTTCATCGTTTAAAACAAAAGGTGGTCACTTAGCCAAAGACCTTAGATTAGAGTCATTTTATTACTTAATTTTCAAGTCATATTAGGATCTGTGATGCCCACTCTTGAAAATGCCTCATTTGATTGGATTTTGTATTTCTTTGGCTTTCGAGATATTTAAATGTCTTTTTAGTCAAACATTTGCATCCTTTTCACAGATTTTTAAAATTTTAGAATCACCCAACTCTTACAGATGTTAAAATAATAATCCATTAAATTGTATCAATGTCTCATGGATTTGTCTGGTTATTTTATCATAAGTTCTGAGATCATCAAAGTGACACCTTACAAATCCCCTTCTAAAAAGTATCCCAAGGAAATATTTATAGATGTGCAAAAGAATTCAACCACAGAGATGTCATCACAGTATTATTTTTAGTAGAAAATGACCTAAATGTCAAACAAAGTCTTTTTTGTTATTTAAAAATCCCATAAAGGCAAGAACCCAAGTTTGTTCATTTGTTGGTCTCTCTTTTCATCTAGAATCTACCTTATGGCATTGCACATAGAAGATGTTCAATAAGTGCTTGCTGACTGAATAGATAACCAAATAGTCTCTCGAGCTCCCCTCTGCAGCAGCTGTGGCACTAAGTGTGGTGTGGGAGGACTTTATTCCAGAACAAGTCTGCGAGCCATTCTTTAGAATGAATAATTGATGAGTTCTAGGTCTTAGGTCAAGTGCTATGCAAACTCACAGCTTTAATCCTCTTTATAATAATAGAACATGGCCCCCAATCCCCTCTTATGTAAAATTCTGCCTCTCCTCTGGAAGATGCAGTTTTGAAAAGAGAAAAGGGAAAAAAAACTTCTTGATACCCTTTGTCTCATTTGTCCTTTAATGGGAGCAGAGGATGTGGGAAAGAGAGGGGCCCCCAAACCAACAAAGAGATGCCTCTGCTTTGTTATCAATTAACAATATCAAAATGCTTACATTTTCCAAAGTTTGTGCAATAAACCTGGATTCCTTTTGTAATGAAGTAGAATAGCCTTTAAAATTACGCTTACAGAATGCCAAAATCTGCTCTCAACTTTTTTCACCAGTCGTCTAAAGGCTCTTGTTGGTCAATGGTAGGAGTGTAGGAACTCTGCTGCACTGGCACACCACAGGCTTTGGAGGCTGGGGCTCTGCTGGGCAGAGTGCTGAAATTCACTGTCACTGAAAATCTTACCTACACCCCACTGAGGGAACCTGGTACCTCAGAGAGTGAAAGGGAGAGTCCAGAAAAATATGCCTTCCATGACAGGCTGGGCTGGCTCCTGGGAGCTCTGCTCCCCAGCTTGAAATGGAAATATTCCTAGGTTTGCCAATTCAGTATCTTTCCCAAGTCTTCAAGTAAATAATCAGGAAGTTCTGCTTTCCAAGATGAGGCAGACAGATAACCAGATAACACTATGTGGACTATAAAAGGAGTGTAGACAATGTTATTGTCAACACTGAATAAAAGGGTGAGATTTACCATTAATAAAAGAAAAGGTCAGCAGGGCAGAAGAGGGAGAGTGACAAGTGGGAAGGAGTCACAGGAGTTTACTACTGTCTACCCTGGATGGGGTTGCAGGGAGTCGTTATATCCTTGGTGGTAGTTCTGTGAGGCTTGCTGGAGGATATGGGGTTTCAGCAGCTGCTTATCTCAAATACAGAAATACAGAAATCAGTAAGATATCAAATTATGTCTCCCTGCCCAAAATTGTGAGAGCTTGTAGGTAAACGAGAGAACAGGAAATAGTTTCTGGCATCTCACTGGAAACCTCAAGATTGGTGAATTAACAGTACTTTGGCAATCACCTTAGAATGTGGTCATCTGATGGTCTCCTCCTTATCCAGTCTTATTTCAGTCCCATGGTTTACATGCTACACTCGCTTCTCCACCCCAAGAGCTCTGCATCTCCCTCCACACGTTGCTTCCCCTCCCCTCTGTGCCCCTCCCTCCATTATCCATTTGAAATTTAAGAACAGCAGTAGAAAATCATTGTGATGTGTGCTATGAACATGTATGTGATGTGCAACATGGTGTGGTTAAAGGCAGTCAACACCCATGTTCTAATCCTGGCTCTGCTAGGCAATCCGAGCCTATTTCCTCATAGTTAAAATGAAGATAATAATGCATACTTCCCAACATTGCTGTCAGGGTGAAATGAGATCATGTCTGTGAAAGCACAAAGCTTAACGTTCAACTTCATATGTGATTGGGTAAACAAGTATATTTTTCAAAACATGAAAATATGGCCCATAGCAGATGAGTTTTATTGTAGTCTGATTATTTTTCTTCTTTAGTCTTGCAACAGGTCTCCCCTTAGCTCTTTCCCATTTCTGGACAAAAGAAATTTTAGTCAAAATAGCCATACTCAATTTAAAATAGTGTTAAGAACAATGTACTATACCACTGACTGTAAAAATGCAGAGATTTTGGATTCATGATCCTTCCATGTGGCTTTAGCACGTAGGAACTTTGGGTCCTAAGATCAAAGAAAGGCTTCTTCCTCCCTTTCACCCTCATCCGCTGTCTACAACGTACTGCCCAGGCAGGTCTTAACCTCTGCAAGGACAAGGCTCTTCTTGGCTGCTCTGGACCACCTAACCCTTCCCTGATTGAGTCCTACTCTGAGCACTTATTAGCTGTGAAACTCCAACAGAGACTTGTCCGTGAAAATAATATTCATCTTATAGTCCCCATTTATTGAGTGCTTTGTATTTGTCCAATTCTTACAACAACCCTGCAAGGTACCTATAATCCTCCTGATTTTACAAATGAAGGTATTAAGGTTCAAAAAGATTAGGTAACAATGGTAGAGCTTGGATTCAGAGCATGAAGTTTCCATCTCACCAGCTATCTTCCAAATATGCTTATTATTTATTCATTTGGGCTTTCTAATTTGTGGGATAATTATTTGTCTCCTTCCATAAACTATTAATGGTAATACCTCTGAACAAAAGAATTACCTTACAATGCTGTTTACTTGCATTTGCTTCATCTTCACTTCTAAGTTACGGTCACCTGTTAAACAAACCTAATGTCCTCCAATTCTTAGGTGCTGCCATTGTATATTTTCCGAACAAAGCTAGGAATGCTAAATGCTTTCTATACATACTTATTAAATTACCTGAATCAATGAAGCAAAAGGGAGGCCATAATGAAAACCGCCAATCACTGCTATCCCTCAAAATTTGAACCCAGGAACGCAGGTCAATGTGTATTAATATTGACTCAAAAAATCTAGCTGAGTGTCACCAATCTTCCAAATGAAGGATTTGAGTTATTTATTTTTCATGATGAGGTGAGCCAATGCAGAGCTAAGTCAAATCCTTGCTTCTCAAATGTTTTTAAAAAATAAGTTTGAAAGTTGATATTTAGTTATAGTCAAACACATTCAAAAGGTGGTAATAACAACCAATGTTTTTTGTCACTCGGTTTTTTAAAACGTAGTTTACCTATGTGTTACTTGTTTAGACATTCAGATATTACTAAATATATTCTTTTACCAAAATGCAAACTGCCAAGATTCAGCCCACAGGCATATTTTTATAGGAAAGATACACATCCCTGAAAAATTGTTGTAGAAATACACAATAACGCCTACAACCCCAGGGCCAAAATCCACAAGCGGCTCCTACAAACCTATGTGCCACAGAAGGCAGCAATTTTTCCCAACTGAGGAGAACTCATAAAAATCTCAAAGGAAATGAAAACATCTTTTTAAAAGCATGAAGCATCAAACTGTCCAGTCTCATAAGAAGGGAAAATACAGTCTAAAAATATATCCCATGTTTTTTCCAATCCTGTTTATTGTACTCATAAATTAAAATGGCCTATATATTTTATTCATGCATATACCATTAACATTTGTTCTTATTTAGTCAATAGCAATGTAGCCAAAGTTCCTGACAGTGCTATGGCTTTGTCGTTTGTTCTCATGTGATTGAGTCCCTATGGACGTGGTTATTATCAACAAAAATCACACCTGTGAATTACAGTTGGGGCTCAGAGAAATTGCATCATCAGTCAAATATCAAACATTTTGTGAGCGTTTACAACGCACAAAACACTGTGCTAGGCACTGTAGCCATATTCAGCAGAAAAGATATTCTTCTCTTTAAATTCTGATGTTATTACCATTTGCTTAAAATGGTATAGACAGATAACTGATTTCTATAGAACTTTGAAGACTGAGTAATGAAAAAAGAGAGAAATTTTTAAAAGTCTGAGTTGAAAACAATTTGTCAGTCAATATTTTGAGATCCTCAGTCTTTGAAATTATAAGGTTCTCCCCAGCTGTATTCATTCCAGCACCTTGTATACTGTTATTTAGAGTGCCATTCGCCAGAATGCATTCTAGTTTGAACTGGGTGAAACAAAGTTAACGAGGATTTCTCAGAGCCTTCAGTATGGTAACGAGTTCCCCAAACATACTCAACAATAGAAGTTTTTTTTTTACAGTACGTTTATTAACATCAAACGCTACCTGTGTTTACTTCCATGTTTGTCTTGTCAGGAGACTGGAAGTTCAAAGAGAATTTTGTTTTTAATTTCATACTTTTTGTTATCCAAAACAATAAAATAATCCTCTTTTTTTTTTTAAAGATTGGCACCTGAGCTAATACCTGTTGCCAACCTTTTTTTTTTTTTTTTTTGCTTTTTCTCCCCCAATCCCCCCAGTACATAGATGTATATTTTAGTTGTGGGTCCTTCTAGTTGTGGCATGTGGGACGCCGCCTCAGCGTGGCCTGATGAGCAGTGCCATGTCCTCGCCCAGGATCTGAACCCACGAGACCCTGGGCCACCGAAGCAGAGCGTGTGAACTTAACCACTTGGCTATGGGGCAGCCCCAATAATTATCTTTTGAATCATCAGAATGACTACCTTATATCTGAGTAGTATCATGTGATTTCAGTGTCCCCATTTGCATTTCTGTTTATGATTGGGTTAATAGCAACTCAAAGCAACATCGTGCTGTATTGCTCAAGCAGATTTCCCTGTAATTTGAATAGAGGAAACTGGTAGGAAAATTGAATTGTTACATTAAGCATTGTGTATAGACGTGTTGAACTCAAAAGAAACCATGCTCTAGCTGACAACTCATTATCCTAGAGCAGGAGTCTGTAGTGTATATATCATGGCTCCATACATTGCAACCCCTAAGTGTTTATTAACATTGGCATAGTTAAATCTGTAACACTTCACAAAATTATTCAAATGATTGTATTTTGCTGGACATTATTAAAATTGTTGGCAGAGCAAAGTAATAAATGACAGTCAAACATTAAAAAGAAAAACTGACTGCAATGCTAATGGCAACGTGTCAAAGGAGTCATCACGTGGGAAAGCAAAAGAATCATCCAGACAACTAGAATAAAAGCCACAAACACATCTTTCCACTATTTAATTTGACATTTAGTTTCAGCAAAACGATATCAACCATCTCGTTAATGTTGTGGGTTTCTATTGTGTTGGTTTAATTTGGCTTTGATTTGTAAATTTGCTTTGGTTTTATTGTCATGTGACAGTCACAATAATTAGGAGTTTTACCCTAGTCTTATATTTGTATATATTTTTAAATACTATTAGAATAAAAATAATTTAGGTCAATTCTTGGAACCTTCAAGATTCTTCCTCCCCCTTTACTCGATTTTGAAAAACATTGATACAGTGAAAAAACTTTAAAATTAAAATTTAAAAAAAGGATCAAATTCAACATTTAAATCTCTCTGAGCCTCAATTTTCTCATCTGTGAAACTGGAATAATACCAAAACCACCTTTTTCACATAGCTGTGGGTTGAAGATACCTAGCTCAACATGAGACACATAATAGGAATTCGATACATAGTAGTCGATTTTTCATCGGTAACATCTGTCAAAATTTGTCACTATACTGTTTTTTATAGTCCAAATTTGAAAATTATATTTTCTACTAGACTATTTAAGACATTTGAATTGGGCAGCAAAGGTAATCAACCCAATAATAAACGAATGATTTAGCCAACATTAGCATTATGATTGTTTATAAAATAATAATAATACATTTATACAAGTTGATATATATATGTCACCAAATATACATTTTGGCCAAGTGCCCAAGTGTTAAAATCAATATTCAGCGAGGCTGAAGCTTAATATCTCCATTATAGAATCAACCTCTGGGATACTAAAATAAATCTTGTGTTATTTTTAAAAACGTTTTATGATTACAATTTCATTAAGAATTAGACAAATTTTCAAAGTTTGATATTAAGTTCAGGAACAATAATTTCTTAGCACAATCGGCTGTGAGAATGTTCCAGAGCTTACATTTGTGTTATTGGAGAGATGCCCCTTTCAAGCGGCACATATCATAGCATCACTCAGGTTCTTTGTGCAAAGCAGAAAATGTTTTTCTGAACATGTTTTCTGGAAGAAATTTTGTACCTAGGATTCATAGTTTGAGTAAGCCTGAAAAAGCCTTTACCTTTACAGAGTTAGCAAGCTATAGCAATCATTGTAACAAGCTTTTTGTTTCTACTTTTTGAACCCATGGACTGAAAAGCTTAAGGAAGTATCTCATTAAAGCCTTTTTACAGTCTGTTGTTGTGAAGTTTGAGGAGTCAGTACAAGGGATGTTTTGAGTAACTTGTTTTCTCTGAGATTATCTTCCTTCCTTCATACACTTTATTTTCCTCATGAATGTTATTGTATGTATTTCTGGAGCTTATTATCCTTGTGGAATTTATAGATAGTAACACTGAATTATTTTAATTCATTCTCATAAGGTATAAAGAAATCCCAAATAGAAACTTTTATCTGAAAAATGGTCTAAATGGAATTAAATAACTAAAAGTTAAATTATTTATTATTCTAAAAGGTGATTTTATTTAATGTGATGAATCCTAGTTCACACAACAATTCTATTAAGATTAGCATTATGGTACGATGTTAATGACATCTATTTCTATTTTTCTCTTATAGTATTGCTTTTCTGTTTCTGAACACTTGTTTGTAAAATATTGTTATTCTTCCTGAATTTATCTAGTTAATGTCTCCCTTTAAAAGGTCCACAATTCTTTGTGGCAATTTAAAAATCCCAAAGCTTAGAGAAATGAAAATATTTTCTTAACTCATTTGGCCACAAACTCTGTGAGATCCGATGTGATGTTTAGTGAAACTATTCATATGTTTTACTGCATAGTAATGTGTTTCACTATTTTGTTTCCCAGTCCCCCACTCCCACCCCTAGAGGAGTTGATAAATACTGTGCATCTGAAGGTTTCTGAATTCCAAAAGATATATGGGACAAGGGATTAGGGACCTATATGCAAAGTAACTGTCAATCTTTAACTATTTGAAAGTTCTTAATAACTGAAGGGTATTTTGGGTGCATAAAATTAGTAAGCTTACAATTATTATTAATTATTGCAGCATTTTACTCTCAGAATAGTCAAAATGCATTTATGCTTCAACTAACAAAATTTGAACAAAGCACACGAGAACTTTTACTGTAAGTGCTTTCTAGATGCTTACGTTATAAGCATTATAACATAAATATTACATGTTTATATTATATATAATATGATATAATAACATATAAGTATATAATGTATAAATATTATAATCACTTCTATTTGAAAGTGAATATTCAGATTTTAATATAAACCTGAGTAACATACCTTGTTTGTCTTACTTATACTACATTATGGAGTAGGCATTCAGCTATTCTGCCTTTCAAAAGCCAAGGTTAGGGGCCGGCCGGGTGGCACAGCGGTTAAGATCGCACGTTCCACTTTGGCGTCCCAGGGTTCACCAGGTTGGATCCCAGGTGTGGACATGGCATGGCTTGGCAAGCCATCCTGTGGCAGGCTCTCAAAGTAGAGCAAGATGGGCACAGATGTTAGCTCAGGGCCAGTCTTCCTCAGCAAAAAGAGGAGGATTGGCAGCATATGTTAGCTCAGGGCTAATCTTCCTCAAAAAAAAAAAAAAAGCCAAGGTTAAGTCTGAAACTGAAGTCAAATAGTAAATTTGAATACTGAGATTGAAGCCAGATTGCAGTGGACCCTAAATTATATATGTACGTGTATTTTCAAATTTTTATCAAAGAGCATTGTTATATATATATTTTTTAAATAGTCTGAACTCAAAATTTAATACAGAATGAGCATTTGTAACACTGGTAATTACTTTACAGAAATCAAATTATGGAACTCTCTTCTTCAGTACTTTTTAAGCATAAATTTGCTGAAAAGCAAGGTTTTTTTTTTTAACCAAGGGAAAGGATAAGACTCTGTCTGGGGGCAGGGGCGGAGTATACGTTTTGGTGGAGCTCGGGGTCCATGGATAAGTAACTTCCTATGGCGTAAGAACCATGGAGGGACTTTGTATCCGCACAGTCTATATTCAAGCTTCAGTTCTACTTTTTTTCTAGGTGAATGATCTTGGGAAAGTTACTTATTTTCCAGACGGTGTCATTTATAAAATCGAGGCAATAAAAACTACCTTTCAGGGTCGCCGATAATATGGCACAAGTTAATTTATGTACATGTATAACAGAGAGCCTGCCACCTAGTAAACAATCCAAAAATGCATGGCCCTTTGCTTAGGGGAAAAAGTTTTGAAGAGGTGAATTGTGAGACATGATGAGAGCTCTGCCTTTACTAAGCAAACTACCTGAACAAATATGACCGGGTGCCTCTTCTGCCTCGCGCGTGTTACTATGCCCTTCCACATCATGGAATTCTCTGTAGGCCAAAAATGTTTGAGTTCCTTACATGGAAAGTGTCATAACAGGGAAAGTGATATTCTGATCAGTGCTTTGAGCCACATTGCAAACGTGCCACACAGGGAGGCTTTCTTCCGCCATCTGTCTCGCACTTTTTGTCCTGAGCTTTCAGCTAAGACGGCTGCTGGAGTCAGCTCTTTTCTGTGATCCTCAGAGAGCTCTGAGAATTGAACCAGAGCAGCTACATGGCAACCCCTTCTCTACGACCCGGAAGATCCCCGAGACCTCTAATTACACCAATCGTATCTCAGGAAAAATGGAGGCGAGGGGGAGCGCTCGGCGGAGGGGGTCCTGGAATTCATCCCATTCCGCATAAATTTCAGTGTCGTCCCTTTAAAATTCAGTCCCTGACCTACAATTTGGGACAACTGGGAACGTTTCTATTATTGTTATCATCAACAGCGATATTGTTACTTAGACTATACGAAGATGTTTCCTCTTGTCTTGAAATAGGGCAAATGAAGTGTGAGGAACAATCATTAAAAGTAAAAAATATGCCCCTCATTTTTCTAGGATAATGCTTAGAAAATGTAATTGGTCATCTAAAACAAAGCTTAATTAAATGATTTAACTATCGTTTTCAGGAATTCACCTAAAATCTTGATTGCGGTTCTTTATTTCAATATTTTTCTGAGAAGAGATGTCATTATATCTTTCTTTATTTACTTATTTTTTTGCTACAATTGTATTCTCTTTTGGAATTTTCACTTTTTGCATGGAATGTTAAATACATTTCTTAAGTGCCAGGAGTAAATGAGAACACTTTAAAGAGCTGGAAACCTATTGTATCTCCTGTGTGATGCCAGCAGAACCAACTAACAACAAGCCAGTAGGGAAGACAAGGGAAATAGGTTGGCAATGGATCATTCAAGGATATGGCAGGAAAGGGTAAAAGAGGAGCGCTTGGGTTATTTACACTCTTCTCGTGCCCCTTAGGTGCCTCTTGAGCCCGTGAACTAAAGCAGATCATCTTGCATCTACTTTATTGAAGAAACAGATCAGGCAACATGGGCTTCCTTCACTATGCTGCCCTTCAGCAGGAATTTCCTGGGATCTCTGCAGAGGAAGGGACTTGCTTCCTGTCCAGGAAAGACTGCTTATCTATGTGTAATTTTATCCTTTCCAATCTTCTCTGTGGCCTTGTTCTCCATCAGTCATTCTTCCATGAAGTTGCAATCACCCTTGTAGGCTTGACTTGTCAACCTATAAACATGCTTTGTTTTCCCCATGCCTGTCCTAATGTCCCATCTGTTTTTTTTCTTTTACTACCAAATCTTAACTATTAAATCTAGGTCTGCTGCTTCCACTCTCCTAAAACCATTCTCCTGAAGGTCCCCAGTGGCTTTCCTAAGCACGTATCCATTGGCCTTCTCTGTTTTTACCCTCTCTGATCTCAGCAGCATCTGACACTGTTGACCATCTACTTCCTGCTGAAATCCTCTTCCTTAAAGTCTTAGACTCCCTTCTCTGACCTCTGACCTCACTACCCTTCACAGACTTTTCTTCCTCTTCTACCCATTAAATGAGGTGCCATTAGAGGTCTTTCTTGACCCTCTTTTTATCTCATTTTCTCTTTGTGCTCTCTTTTGGAGAGCTTATCTCAACTCTTTCAACTTTTTGCAAGTGATTCCAAAACCTATGTTTCCAATTCTGACTTCTCTCCTGAATTTCCAGTTGCCTGCTACATGCCTCCACATCTCAAAATAATTTAAAATTTAAACTCTAGGTAAAAGGAATCATCCCATCTCTGAAACTTTCTCCTCTGGATTATTGCATTTCCAGCCTCCAAGAGCATTTGGGAGCACATTCAGCTCCTTCCTTTCTCTCATTCCCTCCATGAACTTTATCAGTGAAACAAGACCAGACTTTGGAACCAGATTGATTTGGGTTGAATCCCTCTTCTGTTGTCCTCTACAACTGTGACCTCAGGCTAATTGCTTAATCTCCCTGAGTTTCTTCATCTGAATTAATCAAGTACCATATTTACCCAGCCTAGATGTTGCGCCAATTAAAAGAGATGTTTCCAAAGCACCTTGTATGTGCCTGACATATAATAGGCATGCAAATAACTTTTCTACTTCTACTTTTTTTGGTTTTGCTTCCAGTGTCTACTACCTTAGCATTTTCTCTCTTCATATCTCTGACATTGGCAACACTTTAGTTTTGTGTCTCGTTATCGCTTGCGTAGATCTTTGCAACTTTTTGAAAATATTTTCTTGCCTGCACCACTTCCCAGCCTCCTGTCCATCCTCCTTACTACTTCTAGAATTCTATCTAGAACACTCACAGAATCATATATAATAGGTTATAAGCTCCCCATATTGGTATTCAAGTTACTCCAAAACCTGGTCCTTTTCAACCTTTTAAAATCACTACTGCATATGCAGGCCCCTGAGCCCACTGCTTTAGCCAGACTGGACTCTTAATTAGACTTCCTTTCTTTTCCCACCTCCTTTCCTTTGCTCACTCAATGCTCTTTACCAGCATTAATGGTGTGCTAGGACCTGGTTAGGCCCTGTGGCCACAGGGCCTATTGTCTGCAGTTTGGTGAAACGGTAATGAGAGGAAATCACAAGGAGGTAGCCTTTATTTAACACAGAAATTATGTGCCAGGAACATTTCTAAGTGCTTTGTAAGTATTAACTCATTTAGTCCTTATAACAACCGTGTGAGTTAGGTACTCCTAATTCAGAAAATTAGGAAACAGAGGCATGAAAATAAAAGTTATGTCATGTGCCCAAGATCATAATAAACAGCTAATAAATAACAGAGCCAGGCTTCAAATAAAGAGAGCTAAGAGTCTGTGCTCTTAACTAATCACCATGCTGTCTCTCCTAAAGGTTGGCTGGGGCAGTGCAAAGGTAAGCAGTTCTAACTAAGATTACCTGTCCAAGTGAAGCTAGACACCAACAGGCAGGACGAAGATGTAAAGCTGAATAGGAAAGGAATGAGATGCACTGATGTGTGAGTAGGTCCAAGGTTGACAATCGCAAGATGAGCAGACAGGAATTACATGAGCAAAGTTCAGGGGCTCATGACTGCTTTCAGTGTAGTGTCCGTGACTTCTGTTGTGGTCATGTTGGGAGGCAACATGTTCAGAGTTCCAGTTCAGGGATCCAACACAGGCGAGCTTATCTTGTTAAGTGATTTGTGTGTCCCTGTCCTGCATAAGATATGAGTCTCCAGAAAAGGGGAATCATGTGTTCCTCACCCCTGTAGCCTCCACAGCATCTGACATAGCACCTTTACTTAGTCAGTAAATATTTATCAAGTGTCTCTGCGTGTGGGGAAGAGTGTAGGGTTAAGGGGCGTTTTATGGTTCCTTCCGTCGGAGTTGCGTTACTCCGTTTTCTCTGATGTGATCCGTGAATTGTATTTGTATAAGACTTCTGATTGCCAAGAGTTTTCTCCACAGTCTTTGCAGAAGCTATACAAATCACCTGAAAACTGCAGGGCTGTCTGGAAATGGATTGGCGCTGAGACACAAAGAAATGACTCTGGGGAGTTTTAATTAGAACTCCAAATGCATCATACAGATTCCTTGCCCTTTGATGAATCAAATTTGATCCCAATAAAATTGCCACACTTGGCTCAATTACAAGTTGTGCCTTATCCTTCTCTGTATTCCCCCTCGTGTCTTGCAGACTCTAAGTATAGTAGGTTTGCTATATATGCTCAATGATAAGAATTGCTAGTGAAAATTTCATATCTGAACACTTTCTCTTTTTGTCTTTGAAGTTTAATGTAGTTTTCCTCCAGGGAAAGTTGGCTGTTACAACGTAGAGGAGTCTGGGTTATTTGTCACAAGTTTCCAGCCTTAGAACAACAGCAGAAAAAAACAGTTTGATAGAAATGTCTCTATTTTAAAAGCTTACACAAAGTAAAGTTCATTCTGTCCCTTATTGACCATCAATCTAGACACTGGATGTTTTGCTTCCACTTGGAGCAGAAAAGAGCTTTTTATTGCCGTTTCTCCTAAATCGTGTAATTATAGGGATTTTGAAATTACTGATCCACTCTCTGACCGTCAGACAGAGCTATGTTTAAAAACTTCCCTGAGCAGCTGAAAGTTTGTCCTGTTTTTAGATACCTTTAGAGCAGATTACACAACGACCACCAGTAACCTGCTGTAGGGTTTAATAGCTTGAGTCTTCTTTCTATTTTAATCTTCTCTCTGACATTTCTTTCTCTTCCTCTCTTCAGTGGAGCTTGAGAATGACTGGGGAACTTTGGGTAATTACTTTGCAAAGTCATTTCTCTTTTTCAAGAAGAGATGTGAAAAAACTTAGGAAATGGAGTTACTGAATTGTACACCCCTGTCTGTGGGGCCTTCCTGGATATTGACGTTCCTTATATGAATATAGACAAAAATTACTAGTATATTTGGTGTAACTGAACTTGGAGTACAAATATTTGAGATTGAGTCCTTGTTCTAACTCTAACTAGCTATGTGATTTTAAATGGATAAAATATAATCTTTATGAGATTCAATTTCTTTATGTGTAAAATGAGATCATAATAACCCAACAGAGGGACATTTCATACACTGTGAATTACTGTGCGTATACGAAGCATGACTTTCAGTATCTCAAGTATAAACCCTCAAATCCTTTTCTGTTTCTACTTTAGTTTTACAGAAGAGATATTCTTTATCTCACGTTAAAAAAGATCTGGGGGCCAGCCCAGTGGCCTAGTAGTTAAGTTCGTGGGCTCCACTTCAGCAGCCTGGGGTTTGCGGGTTCCGATCCTGAGTGCATACCTACACTCAGCTCATCAAGCCATGCTGAGTTGGCTATCTGCATATAAAATAGAGGAAGATTGGCACAGATTTTAGCTCAGCGACAATCTTTCCCCAGCAAAAAGAAGATTGGCAACAGATATTAGCTCAGGGCCAATCTTCCTGACCAAAAAAAAAAGAAAAAAAAGATCTAAAACCATGTTTCTTTTGGCATGGGAGCATGTCCATTTAGCCATCATCCAATATTACTCAGTCATCACAGAAAAATGGGAAACTATACTTGTGTGCCTACCTCCAACATGAGGTTGTAAGTTCTTCAGGGCAGGAATTCTGCCTTACTAGTCTTTATAGGCTCCACTGCCAGCACAATGCACAGAGTAGGTATTTAGCAAATATTTATGGGATTCAAAAGTTGCCTGACTGAATTATTTATAATACTTTCAATGTTCCATGGTTACCTAAAGGGAGACTTGATGTACCATTAATTACTAGTGATGAATACACTAGTAATATAGTGTATCGTCAATCAGGGAGAATTCTTTGTCCTGAAACTGTATGTTCATCCTAAAAGAGAAATAAATTTGGTGATAACACAGATTAGTAAGATTAATTATTAGACAAAGAAGCAAGTAAGATACTAAAAAAGAGACACAACTGAAAGAAGCAAAGAACGTTTAAATGGCAAATATTTTACTCCAGGGACTCGAAAAGCATTTGAAAATCTTGGGGCCAGCTATGTGAACTCTGGAGACTGTTGGGAGGGTGGCTCCAGCTATGTGGGTGCTGGAAAAGAATATGTCTTTTCTTTACACAAGCTTCCAGAACTAGTTCTCATGAATGCCTAAAATATTTGGTGTGGTGTTTTATAAAGTCATGTCAGGAGTTGTTTTTTTTTTTTACCCCTTGCTTTAAGAGAAACTATTGTCCTCTTGAGCTTCTTTTCAAACATAATTTGCTTCATGTTGGTGTATGTTCTTGGATATTTGTAGCAACTTCATAAATTCTTTTAAGTTTTTCGGTTTATCTATGTGATTTAAACCTTTTCCATTTAAAATGCAAATTCACCAAAAGGGGTGTAAATGAGAAAATTTTAGTTTTTCCTGTTCTATTTGGTTGACTTGTCAAACTTGAGCTCACCTTCCGTGGTGTGGGGGAGGGAAAGCAGAAAGACTTTCTCTCATAAAGATCCTTGGCATTGGGCATCTTGCACATTTGGCCTAGATGGGCTGATAGTCAAAGAACCTGGGGCAATACCAGAACCCACCAACTAGACAATGTTTTTGGGGTGGACACAGCATATTCACAACAGTTGGGCTACACCAGACTGTCCATACCCACTGCAGAAATTTCTGATCAATCATAGAAACTCTTGGCTACTCATCATGAACGCAATCTTATTCTTCCTCACAGTATAGTACTCCAGGCCCTTGATAGGAAATTCTCTTGCCATTCCAGGTACAGAGAATATTGACACAATAAACCTATGTGATTTGAGTGACAGGTGCACAGGAAAGATACATTCTGAGGGTTACTCTTCACAGCAAGGGGCACCCTGTAACCAGAGACTGTCCTCAGAAACTGCAGCCCTTTTTGAAAGTTCTACGTGCCATTATCACACTCAGTGCAAACCAGGGAAATAACCCAGAGTTAAACCAGGGTGAACGGAAATTAATTGGGAATCTATACCTCGCTTTTGAAAGGAAGGCATGTTAAATTTAATGCCTATCCTAATAGGATGAAATAAGCCTTCTGTCAAAGTATTTGTCGTAGCCATTTTCTCATTTACTCTGGAAATTATTGTCTCATCATGGGTTGAATTGAACTGAAATTACATCAGTAATTAAAATAATTGATCACGGTAGTAGTTCTAAGAAAACAACTTCCAGTTTCTGCATCACTTCTATGAATATTGGGTTACTGTGCTGGCTGAGAAGTGGTTAGGTTAAGGCTGACAAGGGCAGAGCCACAGTTCTTTGGGTTTGCAAGCAGTCTTTCTCCTTAAGTGAAGGAGGTATTTTCACTAATGCATTAATGAAAAGAGAAAATTCCTCAAGCAGAAAAACTGTAGAGGTGATCTCTAGGTAGAAAGAAGAGACGATGAGGAATCTAGGTGTCTGGGAAAGTGAGTCCTGCTGGCTGGGGTTCACAAAAGCCTTTTCCCGGTGGATGCAGGGAGGCAACTAGGGTGGACCAGCACTTCAGAGTGGTTGTACAAGATGAAAGTCTCTAAACCACCTTGTTAGTTAGATTTTCTACATTTTGTTACTCTTTGTGTTAGCTTTCTTTGTAATTGCTCAGCCTTTCAGTAAAAGCTTATGTGACAGTTACAAATCTGTTAGGCCTATTAAAGATTATAAAGAGAAGGAATGGGTAAAAGCTTTGGAGGTGACATCACAAAGCTTTAACACCAGAGTAGTGGCAAAAAACAATAATCAGCAACATTAGTCCCAGGAAGGAGAGGACGAACTGCGTGACCCACTGCTCTAACCCTCTGTACTGATCCTCAGAAGGTGCTGAGTTTTACCAGACTTAGAAAAGTGATTTTACCTTGTAGGTAGGTTGGAGCACTTCGACTAGCTAAGAATGAGATATTTCCATAAGCTAATGAGGTTGCACAGATGCAACTGAAGATTTGGGGATGAGCTTGGAGCATCCATGAGACTTTGTATTTGAGTAAGCCTTAACTTAAGGCTAAATGCAGATATTTAGGAATAAAGTGTAGAAAAATCTGCTGTAACACTAGAATGTTTGTTGCCAATGGTCAGGTATTTGCTGTTAAGGAAAAAGTCATATAATGAGGAGAGGAGAGATCTCTTAGAAAAAATGTTCGTGAACTGACCAGCACAAAGATCATGAGGCTGGGGGGCTGACCCTTTGCAGCAAGGTTTCCAAGTATCTCTACTATCAGTAGAGAAGGGTAGCTGGCATATAGTAGGCAACCTCTACGATGGCCCCCAATGAACCCCACTTCCTGGTATTCATACCTTTGTGTAGTCCCCTCTTGCATTGTACCAAGTTTGGGCTGTGTGACCAATAGCATACAACAGAAAGTCACAGTATGTCACTTCTGAGATTAGCTTATAAAAAGATTTCAGTTTCCATCTTGGGAGATTATCTATCTATCCATCTTTCTATCTATCTTTATCTTTATTTCATGAATCACTTTCTTTGGGGGAAGTCACATTATGAGCAGCCTAATGGAAGGGCCCATGTGGTAAGGAACTGAAGCTACTTGCCAAGCGTCACATGAATGAGCTTGAAGGCAAATCCTTTAGCCCCAGTCATGTCTTCCAAGATTGCAACCCTGGCTGATATTGGACTGCAACCTTGTGCAAGACCCTAAGCCAGAAGCACCCAGCTAAGTCAATCCAGATTCCTGACCCTCAGAACTATGTGAGATAATAATGTTTGCTGTTTTAAGCTACTAAATTTTGGGATGATTTGTTACACAATGATAGATAATGAAGGCATGGCAGTATGGAGCCAAGAAGTCCAGGAGGAATGTTAAATAGAGAGGAGAGACTCAGATCTGACAAAAATCCCAGCTCATTATCAGCACATCTTCTGGTATCAGCAGCTTCTAGTTGGACACTAGTTGAGGGATAAGATGGTAGATTAACTTGTCCTCATCACATCTTCCAACAAGGGAGGGAGGAAAATGCCTACTCTGGGCAATAGAAATTCAACTGGAGAGGTCCAAGTGGAGTCAGGGTCCAAGCTGAGAGGAGCTTTTGGGAATCATTTTAAGAGTGGAAGGAAGCACTTACCAACATGGAGGAGTAATGGATTAGTAGAGAAACTGGCTTCCCACAAATCTTACGCTTCAAAGGGGAAAGGAGAATGACCATTCAGGACAAGAAAAGGCTCAACTTGTTTTTCACCAGCATGGTCAGAG
Organism: Equus asinus; assembly: GCF_041296235.1. Taxonomy (NCBI): domain Eukaryota; kingdom Metazoa; phylum Chordata; class Mammalia; order Perissodactyla; family Equidae; genus Equus; species Equus asinus. The sequence goes on along the minus strand of NC_091811.1, from coordinate 35,185,552 downwards.
GTCATATAGGGAAGGGGGACCTGAGAGCCGAGCAGTCATGGCAGTCTTCTCTGAATAACCTTTCTGCCTTCTGGGAAAAAGAAGGGCACAGAAGTCCACGATCAGCCCCAAATCAGAGGGAAGCACACCCAGAGAAGGAGACTTTAAAACCTCAACCCTAAGAAGTCATTCTCTGACTTTGATTAGCCAAAATTTCTATATATCACATTTCCATATGAGTGAGGTGAACAAAATAGCAAGTTGAGTTGCATGTCTTGCTCTGGGAAACTCACCCAGCTAACTCCATGGAAATACTGAAAAAATTTAACATTAGAAGAAATGGGCTGGCAAAGCATGTGACATACTCTTGGAAAACTAACACAACTCTGACAAAAGAGAGGGCAGAGCAGCTAGTGATTGAACCCTGAGAGGTCCAATGGATCCCCAGAAATAGGAGTGGTGCTCATGGCTGTCTGTGGCTGTCTCTGAGATCTCAATTAAAAGACGCTAATTTAGGAACGTTTCCCACAGTGCGGGGAGAGGAGTAGAATCTTTCTGAACCCTTCCCTCTTGAGGAGGGTGATAAAGCAGTGAGAGGTGAATTGGAGGGAAAGGGGAAAAACCTTGAAAATTGAATTATAGGATAGATTGTTCTGCTAGTTTCATCCCCCACCAAATATTATCCCACGAGGAGAGAAGGGAAATTGAGGAATGAGCCACTAAATAATCCGTAGGCTGTTTGGAGAGGAAGAGCAAATGATGGGAAAGAGTTGCGGACAAGCGTCCTTCTAGATTTATCTTTATTAGGGAAAGTGGCCTTATATTACAGAATTCCTTATCTATTTTCCGCATTTGCTAGCCAATAATCTACTTAGGCTCTAGACAAAGTAATTAGTTGATTATGTTATAGAACAATGAGAATGACACAATGTTAAGCGGGAAACAAAAAGTAGGTTAAAAACAGTATGTGCAATATGATTCTACTTTTATTTTTTAAAAGCATATATGTTATACGAAAAGATGCTGAATATCATTAGTAATCAAGGCAATGCAAATTAAAACCACAAATGAGATACCACTATGCAGCTATTAGACTATCTAAAGTTCTTTTTTTGTTTGTTTTTAATTTTTTTTTCTTTTCTTCTTCTCCCCAAAGCCCCCCAGTACATAGTTGCATATTCTAGTTGTAGGTCCTTCTGGTTGTGCTGTGTGAGATGCCGCCTCAGCATGGCCTGATGAGCAGTGCCATGTCCATACCCAGGATCTGAATCAGTGAACCCTGGGCCACCAAAGTGGAGCATGCGTACTTAACCACTTGGCCACGGGGCTGGGCCCATGTTTGTTTGTTTGTTTGTTTTATGTAACAATACCAGGTTCTGGCAGGGATGGAAGCAATTAGGACTCTCATTCATTGCTGGTGGGAACGCAACCAAAAAACAGTTTGGCACTTTTCCTTTATAAAAGTTTTTTTTTAATTGTATAAAGTTAAGGATGTTTAAAACTCTAATTTTCTTCAACTGATGAATGAATAAACTTAGCACATCAAATGGAATATTACCCTGAAATAAAAATGAACAGACTATCAACAGCATGGAGGAAGCTCAATGAGTAATATTAATAGAAAGAAGGCCATATACTGTATGATTCTATTTACAAGACATTCTAGAGAGGGCAAATTTATAGGGGCAGAAAATAGGTCAGTGGTTGTTCGGGCCTGGGGTGGAAGGAGAGATTGACACTAAGGGGCACAGGGAATTTGTGTGGATGCTGGAAATATACTATATCTTCATTGCTTGGTGTACCCCTTATTAGTGGCCCATGACTCATTTTTAAAACTTTTATTTTTTCTTATTATAATGATTATATATTTTATTTTATAAATACCAAGGAGTAGAAAGAAAAAAATTAAATCATTCATTTCAGCGTACAGTTCTCTAAGTTTTAAGAAAGGCACAGGATTGTGTAACCACTACCTGGGTCTAGCTTTCTAATACCATTCTCCGCTAAATAGAACTAGAATTCCTTAGGAAAAAAAAAAGATTCCAAAGCTCAGGCAAGGAAAATACAAAATGAGTCTAGAATATCTCATTGCACCAGAAAGTTAGAATTTACTCAAAGAATGAAAGAATGATGGGGCTATATCCAAAGGACATGGAAGACAGCTCTAAAGGGTTCCCCACTGACCAAATCTTGGACAATTTAAACATCCAAATAAATAATGATAGCAGTGGGTTATAACCACTGAGTAAAATGAAATCCATGAGTCCATACTGACATACATACATACATAAGGGAAAGCTCTTCCTTACAGTAGAAAGCCAACTAATTTAATATAGAAGAAGTGAAAAATCTTCAATGGATGCTAAAACAAGTACATCAAACTTTGATGAGGAATAAGACATTTACACGGTTTCACAGTGGAGACACCTAGAGAACACCACACTAACCAAGCGATCAAAGTTAATATCACCAATATTATGTGCTTCTTGATATGATTGATACAAAATGAAGGACATGCCATCACTTCTGTGGTTTTCCTGACAAAAATGCACAACTAAGCATGAGGAAACAACAGACAAACACAAATTGAGGGACGGCCTACAAAATGACAGCTGTATTCTTCAAAAATAACAAGGTTAAGAAAAACATAGAAAGGCTGAGGAACTATTTCAGATTAAAGGAGACAAAGAGACATGACCACTAAATGCAGTGCCTGCCTTTGGACTGGATCCTAAATTAGGGGAAAAATAGCAATAAAGTATATCGTAGGACCATGGATAAAATTTGAATATGGACTATGATTAGATAACAGTATTGTGTCTATGTGATATGTCCTGGTTTTGATAATAGGAAATACTCAATGAAGTATTTAGGAGGAAAGGGGCATGATGTCTCCAATTCACTCTTACAAAGTTTCAGGAAAAAATACATGCAGCATAGATAGAATTTTAAAGCAAATAGGGCAATATGTAAAAACTGATGAATATGGGTAAAGAATATATGCGAGATCCATGTACTATGGCAACTTTTGCAAGTTTAAAACTTCTTATGATGTCAAAACAAGAAGTTATAAAAAATAACATTAGGGATATGCTAGAGTTCATGTATCCCAGTCATCTGCTCCCAGTGAGTAAGCAGAGACACAACTAGAGTTTTTAGAACTGTTTAGGGGAAGTTGTCAAAGCGTTTACAGGAACACTGGGTGCTTCTTAAATCTGGTGGTGCCTTTATTCAGCACAGGTGGTATCATATGTAGCTGTACATCCCTACTGAATCTTAGGGAGGCCTATATTCAACTGGGAACATGCTGGGTTACTGCTTTCTTTATCTTTCTCCGTCACTTTCCACATCCTTTGCTATTACAAAAAAAAATTTTAAGGTGATTTATTGGCTTAGCCTATGTGCTCTCTACAGACTTAAATCCCCCTCTGCACTTTTGCACTGTATTTTGCCTGGTCTTGGGTGTGTAGGACAGAAATGAGGCCCGAGGAGGTGTGGGAATATTAATCAGCTGAGAAAAGGCTGTATGAGCATCAAGGATGGAAATATCTGCAAAATATTCTTCCGCTCCTGGCTGAGGGCAGAAAGGGACAAGTGGGAGGTTTATGGACTTTTCTTATCCCTAAGTATCATCACCTGCTCCTCCATACTCTTAAAGCTTTGTACCACCTCAAGCAATGGGGAAGTATCAGTGACTAAAATAAATAAAAATAGGAGTCAACCAAAATAGTGGTTAAGTTCACACGCTCCGCTTTGGTGGCCTGGGGTTCACCAGTTCACATCCTGGGCGTGAACCTACACACTGATCATCAAGCCACACTGTGGCAGCATCCCACATAGAACAACTGGAAGGACTTACAACTATGATACACAACTATGTGCTAGAGCTTTGGGGAGCAAAACAAAAGAGGAAGATTGGCAACAGATGTTACCTTAGGGTCAATTTTCCTCACCAAGAAAAAATAAATAAAAATAATTTTGCGTAAAAAATTGATATTAGCATGATGTAATGAAGATAAAGCAGAATTTGGTATCAAGTATCTAGATTCAAGTGTGGCAAACCACCCCACCTCTCTATGTCTCCATTTCTTTATCTATAAAAAGACATAGGGGCCGGCCCCGAGGCCAAGTGGTTAAGTTCACGCACTCCACTTTGGGGGCCCAGGGTTTCACAGGTTCGGATGCTGGACACAGACATAGCAGTGCTCTTCAAGCCATGCTGAGGCAGCGTCCCACATAGCACACCCAGAAGGACCCACAACTAGAATATACAACTACATATTGGGGGGCTTTGGGGAGAAGAAGAAGAAAAAACAAAGATCGGCAACAGATGTTAGCTCAGGTCCAATCCTAAAAAAAAAAAAAGACATAGCATCATGTTTTTGGAGGTAAGTAAAGAGTTTTTGAACAATAAAGAAAACAAACAAAAAATAATAACCATAAAGGGAAAGATTGATAAATTGGACTATATTAAAATTAAGAACTGTTCATCAGAAGATGCCATGAAGAAAGTAAAAAAGCAAGCCAGAAGCCAGAAAAAAAATCTGTAATACAGATAAATGACAATGGACTCATATCCAAAATATATTAAGAGCTCCTACCAATCAATGAGAAAAAGACAGATAATCCATAGAAGAAATGAGCAAGGGATTTCAACAGATACTTCACAGGAAGAGATATCCAAATGGCAACAAACACATGAAAAGGTGCTCAGTCTTATTGGTAGTAATCAAAGAAATGCAAATTAGTGTGAGTTAGTACTATACATCCACCAGGAAGAATAAAAGTAAAGCCCAACAATAGCAATATGCTTGTAAATAGCCAGAACAAGAACATTCATATGCTATTGATGGGGCATAAATTGGTATAACCAAAGGAAAACAATTTGGCATTATCTAATAAGTGCACATTTTGTGACTCAACTACTCCACTACCAGATATATTTACACTAACTCATATGTGCACTCCAGGACACATGTGCAAGAAAGTTCATAAAAGCATTATCTGCATCAGTCCAAACCTGGAAATGATCCATATTGCCATCAAGATTAAATGGATAAAGAAGTCGTAGGATATTCATTAAATGACAATACTTCATTACAATGAAAATGAATGATCCTCAGCTGGAAACAACATCAATAAATCTCAAAAACATTATCTTGATTGAAATAGGCCAGGCACAAAAGACTACATAGAGTACAATTCTATTTAAATCAAGTTAAATAAACGGACAAATGAAAATTTCAGTGTTTAAGAATGCATATATGGGTGGCAAAACTCTAGATAAAAGCAAGAAAGTGATGGCTGTAGAAGGCCATACAAGTGTTTACCTGTAGGGTAGAGATTGGGGTGAGAGTTGAGGAGGGTGTGAGGGGATGGGGGGGGGGTCTGACAATGGTTCTTGGCCGGAGGTGGTTACACAGGTGATTATCTTAATTCCTTGAGCCATACATGTTTTGTGTACTTCATTGTATGTGCATTATATTTCAGAATAAAGGGGTTAAATTTTATTTTAAAGGACCTAATTCTATCAGCCCTATCTATGTCAAATGTCTGTTATGAATAAAATAAGAAATGTAAAGGCGTTTTAAAACTATAATGTACTATATGTTTATACTATTGTTATTTCTACTAATAACAATAGGCAAATACCCGTAAAGAACCAAAGAGCTGTTCTTAACATGACAGTACTAGAATGGTATATCCTCAATTGAAAAATCACATTTCTGAGGGTATAATGGCTACCAGCCAAAAGCTCTGTTAAAGTAAATTCATCCTGTCTAGACCAACTCAGCATCAAAAGTGAAAACAGATGACTTAGCTATTTCCTTTTCTTTTTAAATACGACTAGTAATGCTCATTGATATGACTTTGGGGCTAAATATGTGAAGATTAAGTCAGAAAACTCAAGGTAAGAAGTGAAAACCAAGGAGGAAAATTCTAACTGAAGATCTACAAGCATAAATTATGATGTTTCATCGTGCTTTTTTGTGTATAGCTGATGTTTATTTTAAACAAGTGCTATTTACTATTATCGATAACATCTAGAATAAGATTAATAATAATGAATAGTAATTGTATAGGCTAAATTTCAGAGAATGTTTTATTTAATATCATTCACTTTATAGCTTAGTGAGGATCTTTTCTTAATTCTCTATACCCTACCGTGTCTACAATCTGTTACCTATTACTATTAATAAGTTATTAATAAATTATGTTTATAATGCTATTGTCTCTTCAGTCTTTCAGTGACATACACAAATACAGGAGTTTTTACAGATGAAAGCATTTCTATACCCCCTTGGAGTCTTGCACTATAACCCTCGGAATAATCCTTAGCTGCCCCTTTCTCCCTCCACAACTAATCAATCCCCTGGGCTCCTGTTTATACTTCTGCCTTGTTTTTTAAAAATCTCTGGATTCTGTATTTTCTTCCTTCTCACTGGAAAAGGTTTTAGTTTCCTCTCAGGAGCTATTAAAATAACTTCTTCCTAACAGGCTCTTTGCTTCTCATCTCTTTCTCCACAGATTCATTCTTCATGTGAAACACTTTTCCAAAACACAAGGTTCGATCATGTCAGTCCGTCTCCTTGAAATCTTGATGGCTCATTGCAGCTTCATTCAGTTTCATCTCCTGCCACCAGTGCCTCCCCTCACATCCCCATAGACTTCAGAGATACTTTATGCTACAATTACCCTGAACTCAGCCTTCCTGTGCCTGTGAGAGCTTCCAGTTTCTTTCCACTGGCACACAGTAAGCATTCAATAAGTGTTTCTTGACTGTAAGGCTGTTAGACCTTTATGGAGACACGGCTGGCTCCGCCAAGCATTGAACTGCTTTCCGCTTTGGGCTTCCGTAGTCACTTGTTCCTGTCTTGATTATTGTTTTGTAACTCTTTATTCTTTAAGAATAGCAGCCCTATTTGATTGATCTTTGTATCTGAACAGTACCTAACACATAGTCAATGGTCAATTAAATGTAACTCTTATTTTTCTAATCTTCACGAACCATAAAACAGCAGTAGCAAATGAATAAGGAAACTCCTCTGAGGGACTGGCATGGGGGCTGCTAGAGGAGAATTGGCCCTATCATTTCAGCCTTTCGGCTGCATGGTAATCAGTAGATAACAACTGGACATTTTCCCTGAACCAGCTGCTGTGCCAGGTACTGGGACACGATGAATCATAATCCAGTTTTCATGGCATTCTCTGTCTGGTGGAATAATAGAGCTACCATGACTGGGTCTGAGAAAAGTATTTTCCCATTTGCCTTCACTCATAAGAGATGCCTGAAACATCCCATGCAGAAAGGTCAGCTTTTCTTTTTTTTTATGTTGGCCTTTAAAATAGCTCCTTTCATCATAAATGCTCATAAAAGCATTTCTCAGCTTCTCTGTCACTTGACCTGAGGATTTCAAAGTATCCCCTGAAGAATCTAATTTAAAAAAAAGAAACCTTCAGTTGTGATGATGTGAAATTGATCCTCAGTCACATGTTCTCCTTACTCAGACAGCAATATTAACCACGAGCCTATTAAGTGGCGCCAATTATGTTTGAGAGCCCATCATACGACCATCGTGCTAGCTAGCTCCATTTGAATGAAATCCTTTAGATTTACAGGCCTTATAGAAAGTAAATAATCACAGACCAGCAAGTAAACTTTCCTCTTTGCAATCAGTTCTAAGGGTGGATTATACAAGATATGATGCTAAGGTATTCCTTTTGCTTAAGAAAATAATTTCTTCCTTTCTAACATAATCAATATAATCACGTATTTTTAGCCTTAACAAAAGACTTTATGGAAAGGTTTTATGTTAATTATTAAACACACACACATTAAATTCTCATCTTGCAAACCAGATTGAAAATGAAAGTCAAACATTCTCGTTAATTACATTCCTATGTATGTCATTCATAGTTGACCAGCTTTCCAAGGTTTAGAATTGATAAAGTTCACAGAACATTATAAGTATGTTGATGTAATTTAGCCTAGTCTCAGGAAGAATGACTTAACAGCTAACTTCAGATATTTCCCCACATTGCCTGAAATTCTCTTCATTTTGTCACCTTTCCTAAATTTGAACCAATCCAAGTTTTATTTCAGTTAACAAGTCCTGCATTGAGAATACGGATGTTCCAATGGGTCCAGTTGTTCTCAACTTAGTACCATTCAGTATCAGATTGGTTGTCTCTTGGAACATTTTAATGAAAATTAGCATCAAATAGATTTTCCCCTAGAATCTAGCTGAAAATAGAGGAAGTCAGATAATGAGAATTTTAATGAATAAAGAGCTAAAAGAAGTGGTAATGTAGAAGGAGGAACACCATGGAGATCAGACTGGATGGTTTCCAGTGAGGGGTTCTGGGGCACCAAAGGAAAACATGAGAACATCCAGTACTCAGAGGAAAGGTTATCAGGCTACTTTTAGCAGCAAGTAGCAGAATACTTGAGTTAAAATTGGCTTACACAGAAGTCGGGGAGGCTACTGCTTTTCTGTCGTCTCTTGCCTTGGCCTTTCTCTGCTCGTTGGCTTCATCTTCAGCCTAATAGCAAAAAGGCTGTAACAATTCCAGGTGCTAACTCCAGATATAACACAACAATATCCAGAGGAAGATGGCACTGTCTCTTCCTGTGTGTGACTGCAGGTTGGCTAAACCTTGCTCAAAGCCCCCAGGCAAACTTTGCTATTATGTCATATTGGTTGGAATTATGTCATAAAGGCACGCCTAAATAAGTATTTGGCCAGGGGAATGAGAACACCATGATTGCCTTAGATCAATCAAAATTTAGCCCTGGAGCTAGAGATGGGGCCAATATCCCTTGAAGCAGCTGGCCCCTTGGAGGAGGATGGATACCTAAACAAAAGTGGAGTCCTATTAGGACAGGAAAACTAAGGAAACTGATTATAGATTATGTATCCAGTGTCTGCTGCAAGGGGTGAAGGATACATGATTCTATGAAGTGGAAGAGAGAGGGAAAGGCACAAAGGGAAAGGCTCCAAACATAAAATTCATAAGCTTCAAACTTTTGCCTGGAGCTCAACTCTGGTTTTAAATTCATCTTTAATTAATATCCATTGTCATTGTAGCCAGTCGCAGAAACACCTGTCCATAGAGATTTTCTATTTACCGAGTACTTGTTAATAGACAGTCTATTAATAGAATTATTGAGCGTACTAACTAGGACGTCGTGCTTCCTTTTCCCCATCAAAGCTAGCATAACATAATTAATTTTTGCAATAATGGTCTCGCAGACAAAATCCAACGTGTCCTATAATTTAACAAAAATTTATTTGATACATGCATCGGTGTCTAAAGATCAATGATTTAGTCTAAGTGGGAGTTATATGTTGTTTAATATTTAGATGCATAGTCATTAGTTACATTTTCTAGTATTCTAGTATCATGGCTGTTATTTACTCATTCATTTATTTATTCAAATAATTTTTATTATCTACATATTTTATGCCAGGCACTAGACAAAACTCTAAGAATACAAAGCTTGGCAAAAACAGACAGAGTTCTTATGAACACATAGATGTTTTACTCAGTCGGCTTAGAAGATTTAATCTCCTGAGGGATACCCATATCTTAAAAGTCAACCAAATGAAAACAGAGCTTGCAAGAAGTAAATAATAAATGAAATAACAAAGAAAAAAATAAATGAATAAGCCAGATTTTCTTCAAAGGGAGAAATGGTCTGGTGCATAACTAATATTGTGTTTTAAGAATTCTTTTCTTAAAACCTTCTTGTGCAGATGAATTTGCATTTTGGAAGAAGCTGTTAGGAACTACAAGGCTCGTTCAGTCCCTGTTACCTTGTGTCCATAGATGGTAAACACTTAATGTGCCCAAACCAATGATGTCATCTACCATTACACACTTGCAAATAGTTATCTCACTATCAAATATGAATAGAAAAGTGAAAGGGGGAAAACCCTACAGAATCTAGTAAATATATGTCAGTCCAGCTGAGGAAGCATACATTTTAAAGAATTATGTTTGTGTTTCATAAAATGTAGGCACTTTGCCTGTCAGGACCTCGGAGACAGGGGCTATTTTTAATAATTAGTTAATTTATGCAACTCCCTAGTGTTTACTACAATATTTTATATTCAACATTTTCTTGAATATTTTATGCTGAGAAAAACAAAGAGAATTCATTTCTTATTGTCCATTTGTAAAACTTACATATGAAGTCTGCTCTTTGCTTATTTAGAGGAAAATTCAAAGGAAGGCTCTAAGGGCTAGAAACAAAAGTGCAATTTTGAAACTACTGTCAACTGGAAATCCATTCAAATAGCAGTATCGATTTATATGCAAAAAATCCCAAAGTTGCCTGACATTAAAGCAGGAAAAATTATGTAAACTCACATGAAATCCAATTGCATGCTTCATATCTGATTCAGTTCAATTCAATGTGATGAAATAAATACATTGCAAAAGCCCCGATGTGGTTTAATGAGGGCCTGACTAAGGACACCAGCAATGGGGACAGAAAAACAATGGAGCAATATTGCTACACAGGATAACCTACTAACTGCTGAGCGCGACACGAGAGGCCTGTGGCAATCATGCTTCAGATTGCCTTTCCTGCTTCATCCTCTGCCTAACCAGCCCGTGTTCCAGCCATTGCACGCTGCCTGGGATTCCCCCCATCCTTCACATCTCCCTGCCTTTTCCCCCAACGTTTTATTTTAAAGATCTTTCAAGTTTAAAGTTTTAAAGAATTTTTCAGTGAGCAACCATATGTGCATTACCTAGGTTTTAGTACTAATGTTTTATTGTACTTATTTTGTCACATATCTACCCATCCCTCTGTCCCTCTGTCTATCAAAGTAAACTACAGTCACCAGTTGTCTTCCCCCTAACGTTTCAGCATGCATGTTCCTTAACTGGAGCACAGTACTTGTTTATGGCCTTTTATTTTCCTGCTGAGATAAAATTTACATATAGTAAAATGCATAAATCTTGTGCACCATTCACAGAGTTTTGACAAATTCCGTGTAATACAAACAGCTGTGTTATATAAACCCCTATTGAGATACAGTACCACAGCTAGTTATACATACTTCATTAGAACTTGTATTGTATTATGATTGTTTTGGGTTACATATCTTTCTTCTAAACTTAGAGGGCATGAGCAGAGACCAGTATGTTATTCAGTGTTATTCCCTACTACCTGGTACAGTAACAGGCACATGGTAAACCATTCTTAAATTTTTATCCATTAAACTCGGTATTGTGTGTCTACTATATGCCAGAGGTTACATCTTAGTTGGGAGACACAGAAAAAACAGGTACACAGATAAATGAATAAAATAATTGCAGATAATGCAAAGTGATATAAAGACAATAAAACTAAGAGAAGGGATAGAAGGGACTGGCGAGCAGGATGCAACTACTTTACCTCAGGTGGTCAGAGAAGGACTCTGAGGAAGTGACATTTGAGCTGAGACATAAATGATAAAAATGGAGCATCCATAAGGACTTACGAGGGGAAGAGCCTTATAGGCAGAAGGAACAGGAAATGCAAAAGCCCTCAGGTGAAATCAAGCTTAGACCAGGGAAGGGACAATTATTGAGCAATTAAATGTGTCTAGCAGAGAAGAGTGTCTGGGAAAGTTTCACAGAGCTGAGGCTTAAGAAAATGAGTAGGTGTCGCCCTGTCAGAGAAGTCAGACAGAAAATACTATAAGCAGAGGGAACTATATATGGCAAGGAGAAATATAAGTCAAAGGGGAGAGTGGTAGGAGATGAGCTTACAGAGGCAGGCAGAAGCCAAATAATGTAGAGCTGCGGACCAAACAAGGGAGTTTGGATTTCATTCTGATTGCAAAAGACAGTTATTGAAGTTAGAAGTCGATATAGTGTATGCTTTGTGAAGACCACTGAGGCTCCTGAGTGGCAAACAGACATGGGTCAGGGGGCGGGAGCAGAAGCCCTGAGACCACCTGGGAGACTGTTGCAGTAGACTGAGTGGGAGATAGGGAAATCTGGACCAGAGTTCCTCAGTGGAATGGATGAAAACTTGCCACTTTCTGGCTATATTGGAGGTGTCACAGACAGGTCATGTCCTCGACTGAATATGAGACATGAGGAAAACAGGTTCAAGGATGAGTGCCACTTTTTCTCACTTGGGTGTGTCGTGGGCCATTTACTGAGATGGGGAGGAGGAGCGCATTTGGGCAGAGGGAGTGGGAAGGGGGAGAGGCCAGGAATCAGGCTTTCCATTGTGGAAATGTTAGGTTGAAATGCCTTTTAGATATCCAAGAAGAGATGCTGAGATGATTGGATATAAGAGTCTGGAACTCAGAGGAAAGGTCAGAACTGGATGTACTTGGGAATCACAAGCTTATGGCAGGTATCCAAGACCATGGGCTTGGATGAGATCACTAAAGAGAAAAAAAGAGGCCTGAGGAACAAAGGAGACTGGGAAATGGGAATTACTGTGATAGGATAAAATCAGGAGCCTGTGATGTCAAGGAAGTGGAGAGAAGGAAATGTTTCGACAAAAAACAAGTAAGAAATCAAATCAAATGATGGGTAAAAAGATGGCTCGTAAGAACTTTGCAAAATGAAATTACTTCGTGACCTTAGTAAACCCTATTTGAGCAGGGTGATATTCACAAAAGCTGATCATAGTGGTTGGAGGAGTAATTACACAGGGAGAAAGAAAGAGACAGGTAATACGGACAACTTCAAAATTTTGTCCTGAAGGTGATCAAAGAAATCCATAGTAGCTAGAGAGGACTTGAAGTCAGAGGATTTGTTTTAATCATTGATTCTTTAACATGGGTGATATGAAAGCGTGTTTGTATGCAGATGGAAATAACCCAGCTATGAGGGAGAAAGTGAAAGAAAAAGGAATAATTTGGGAACCAAAATCCTCATTAAGTTCTCACCAAAAAAAAAAAAAAAAAAGATAAATATGTGAGACAACTGAAGTGTGTTAATTAACTAGATGGTGGGAATCCTTTTATAATCTATGAATATATCAAATCACTATGATGTACACATTAAATATCTTATAGTTTTACTTGTCAATTATACCTCAATAAAGCTGGAAAAAATTATATGAAATCCAATAACCATTCCCTAATTTTTTAAAAAGCTTTTTATAAAAATAAAGCAGAAACTGAAAGATAGTTAATTTACATAAGAAAAAAAGGAAGGGAGGAAACTCATCAAATATGTATTCCCTAAATCAAATATACTGATTTTTGCTTGCTATTTTCCAACTCCTCAGTCTCAAACATAATTATAAGTTCAACATAATATTAATGATATTTTAAAATATACAATCTCTAGTCAGTAAATCTATCATTGCTTTCTCCATTTTCTATCAGTGTTTCCCTGTTGGTATTGACTGAAATGCCATGAAATGTTTGCATTCACTGAAATGCCAATGGCATTGAGTGAAAATGTCCATGTTCATACATGACCCTGGAGAACTGAGAGGCAGAGAGCTCTAAAAAATCACACTAATACAACTCATTTTGTTGTATTATTTTAAACTGTTTATTAATATACCAAACATGAGTAAATGACTATTTTCTGTTTGATTTATGAACACGTAAACCAAAAAAAAAAAAATACTTGTTAAAATGTGGAGATGAAATCAATAGCACAAAAAGAAGGCTTGGCCTTAGACAGGAGAAGGGACATTTATTCCATCCTTAGAGGAAGGGAAGCAGAGTACATGGGTACTAATGTAAGTAAAATGGTAGTTTGGGTGGTGAAAAAACAAAATAAAATAAGTGAATGAGTGAAAAACTGGTAAGAGACTCCTTAGGACTCGAGGACTGATTGGATGCTAGGAGTGGAAGAGAACTGAAAAGCACTCAGTTTTCCAGCATTATAAATGAATGTAGCAGGTGACGAAGTGGGGAGAGTGCTGCTGACCACACCAATACTCAGTTCATTCATTCATTCACTCACTCATTCAACAAGAAACAGGACGGACACCATTCCTGTCCTCAAGAAACTTTCAGTTGAGTTTTCATAATAGTTCTTGAGGACTCCATTTTTTATGAGATATTACAAGTAAATATGTGGCTAAAGTGTTGTTCCATGGTCACAAATAAGAACAAGGAGTATTTGTTGTTCCTGAGATGTGTTCTTCAGTTAAGATAGCTTGAGATACTCTTTTCTAATTCTAAGAATTGCTTTTTATGGTGACTGCGTCATAACGTTTGAAGTCAGATGGTCCCAAATCTTTGTCCTCCCATACCCTTATATAGGGTAGGCACAGTTACCCTATTCTTTGGATAAGCTTTTTCCTGACCCCTCCCCTGAACCTTACACGTACTTGTGATTAAATTCTTTATTTAGATACACTGATATAATCATTCAAGTTATTGCAGTATTCTAAATTGAGATACAATAGAGCTTAATGATTAAGAGTATGGACTCTGGAGCTAAATTGCCCAGCTTTGAAGAACAGCTTCACCACATACAAATTGAATAAGCTTGGAAACATTACTTAGTCTTTTTAGGCCTCAGTTTCCTCATCTGTAAAACGGGAATAGTACATAGAGCTAGATATACACAAATGAGTGCATGCGTAAGTGATGAAATCTGAATAAGCTCTGTGGATTATACCAAAATCGATTTCTTGGTTTTCATATTGTATTATGGTTGTGTAAGATGTTAACACGGGAGGAGGCTGGGGGAAATGTGCATGGGACTTCTCTGTACATTTCTTTGCAACTTTCCATGAATTTATAATTATTTCAAAATAGAAAGTTAGAAAAATGTGAACAATAATAGAACCTACTTCATAGAGTTTCAGGAGGATTAAATGATTTCATATGCGTATGTAAAGTGTTTAGACTAGTGCCTGGTGTATATTAAGCATTATATAAATGTTAGCCATCATTTAAAGGTGATTTTTATTATATCTGCTCTGATTCGTTTTTATAGGTCAACTCCCTGAGGGCAACCATATTTCTCTTATTTAATGGCTCTCGGGGGAACAATGGGTAATGTGAATATTACATATGTTATACGTATATACACATATATATACCACATTTATATTTACAATTTAATACAGTGTTGGGCACCTGATAAGCTTTCTAGAAACGTTCATCTAACATTCTCCTAACGTTAACATCTTATGTAACCATGGTACATTTGTCAAAACTATTAACTAAACTACAGACTTTGTTTGATTCACCAGTTTTTTTCCACTAATGTCCTTTCTCCATTCCAGGACCCAGTCCAGGGTACCACATGATATTTAGCGGTCATGTCTTCTTAGTCTCCTTCTCTCTGCAACAATGCCTCAGTCTTTCCTTGGTTTTCATGATCTAGATAATTTTCAGGACTACTGGTCATGTATTTTGCAGAAGGTCCCTCAATTTAGGTTTGTCTGACGTTTTCTCATGATTAGAATAGGATTATGAATTTGGGGAAGAATCCCACTGATGTGCAGTGCCATTGTTACTGCATCATATCAGAGGGCACATGATGCCCACATCACTTATCACTGATGATAGGAACTTTGATCACTTGGTTAGGGTGGTGTCTGCCAATTTTCTTTACTGTAAATTTACTATTTTTTTCCTTCCATTCTCCTTTTCTTTTCCATACTTTGAAAGCAAGTCACTAAGTCCAGTCCATATCCAAGGGGCAGGGGATTAAGCTCCACCTCCTGTAGCAGGAGTATCTAAATATATTATTTAGATATATTATATATATATAATATATCGTATATATACATTCGCAATTTCTTGTAAGAAAGATTTGTCCTTTATCTCCAATTTATTTACTCATTCATTTATTTATATTAGTGTGGACTTATGGATATTTATTTTATTCTTTGCATTATAAATCAATTACTGTTATTTATGTTGTTGTTCAAATTGTTCCAGCTTTGGTCACTGGGAGTTCTTTTGGGTTAACTCCTGTGTCTTTTGACATACTCCCATTCTTTGGTGTTTTTAACCATTCTTTGAAAGCATAATAAATGACAACGCACAGAAAAACGTTTTATATACAAATTGAACACGTTGGCATCCTCTAGAACCTTAATTTATGTTGGCAGGTACCTCTAATTAACGGCATTCTGCAATAAATGCTTCCGGCTATCACTGTTTTCATTTGAACTTTTGTTTTAAAAAATGGGCTTCCTTGAAATATTCCATATGTTGTTCCACTTCAAGAAAAGAACTTGAGGGGGGCCAGCCTGGTGGCGCATCGGTTAAGTCCACACATTCCACTTCTCGGTGGCCCGGGGTTCGCCGGTTCGGATCCTGGGTGCGGACATGGCACCGCTTGGCAAGCCATGCTGTGGTAGGCATCCCACGTATAAAGAAGAGGAAGATGGGCACGGATGTTAGCTCAGGGCCAGCCTTCCTCAGCAAAAAGAGGAGGATTGGCGGTAGTTAGCTCAGGGCTAATCTTCCTCCAAAAAAAAAAAAAAAAAGAAAAGAACTTGAAAACAACCGATAGAACATTATGTATTCCCTAAGCCTTTTAACCCTCTGCTTCTCACTCTCTTGGAAAGTGAGAAACCTATTAAAATAATCCTTTCATGATTTTGTTTTTATATTAAAAATAATAGTACACGGGCCTGCCCTGTGGCTGAGTGGTTAAATTCGGTGCTCCGCTGTGGTGGCCCAGGGTTTCACCGGTTTGGATCCTGGGCGCAGACATGGCAGCACTCATCAGGCCATGCTGAGGCAGTGTCCCACATTACACAACTAGAAGGATCTACAACTAAAATATGCAACTATGTACTGGGGGGACTTGGGGAGAAAAAGCAGAAAAAAAATTAATTAAGAAAAAAGAAGGTTGGCAACAGTTGTTAGCTCAGGTGCCAATCTTTAAAAAAATAAAAATAAAAATAATAGTACAGTAAATAGATCTGGTTGATTGAGAGGTGTGACTTAGCGTGAGGACAGGCCTCATGATCTTTGAATCTTGTTGTTTTAGACATTCTAGAATAGCATTGCCAAGTGCTCTCATGATGCCTTTCTAAATATTTATCTGAGGGTTTCTTGCAGAGGTTTTTCTGAGCCATCGGCAGTCATGAACATGACTATACTGGCAGTCAGGCAATTTTTGGGAGAGAAATCCAAATGCGATGATGATCTTTGTATCATCTACAAGTTAGTTCAGAAAGAAGCCAGGATGCTAAGCTAGAAGAGGAACAAATGAGTTTATTTAGAAACCTACAAAGTTTAGTGGATTTGTGATTTTAGTATGCTTTAAAAAAATCTAACAGTATAAAGTATCTGCTTTGTACTAGGCATTAGAACAATTTCACCTTTCTTCTAACCTTCAAGGATAATTCTTTACCCAAGGTCATTGTATTAGGATTTTTGCTGCGAGTGATAGAAAATCCAAAACCGCAGTAGCGTATATAGAAGTTTATGTCTCTCTTGCGTAAAAGTCTGTGAGCTGACGTGGTGCTTCAAGGTATGCATGGCCTTGACCTTATGGTCCAAGATGGCAGCATATGTGTTCTAAGCAGGAGGAAGGAAGAAGAGGTCAAAGAGGGCACACATGCTGCTCTTTAGGAAGATTCCCAGAAGCTTCCTTATGACACTTCTGTTTACACCCTATTGGTCAGAACTTAGGCATGTAGCCTTATCTAGCTGCAAATTATGCTGGAAATGTGGTAGTTCTTTTTCTAAGTGGCCCTGTGCCCCACTAAGTTTTCTATGTCTACAGAAGGGGAAGACAGATATCAGGGAAAACTGGAAGTCTCTACAGTAGTCATAAGAGGCAAAGATGGGATTTGAACTCAGATATGTCTTGCCCTCATATTCTTTCTAAACCAGATTTGTTCATGGAGAAAGGTATAGAAAATACGTTGAATTGGCTCCACTTTTAGCCTTATCAAGTTAACTGAAAGAAGAGAACATGAGTGTGATGGGGAATGCAAAGAAGCTGAAGAATTGCAAACTGGGTTTCAAAGCTCCCTTTAGAGCTTCTTGGTAAGTCATAGAGCAATCTTGGTAAGTCTTCAGGTCCTCTTGGAAAGGAAAAACAATACTTTGAGGACCAGCGATCCATAATCCTAGACTAGATCTGTGCTGTCCAACACAGAAGCCACTACCTATATGTGGCTACTGAGAACTTGAAACATGATTAGTTACAATTGAGAGGTACTGTCAGTTTAAAAGACATACTGTATTCCAAAGATAGTACAAGCAAAAAAATGAAATGTATCTCTATAATTTTTTATATTGATTATAATACTCTGTTATGCTCTGTTGAGAGTATAACATTTTTGATATATTGGGTTAAATAAAATATATTATTAAATTAATTTCATATTTCTTTTTACTATTTTTAATGAGCTATTAGATTTAAAATTACACGTGTGACTCACATCTGTGGATTGCATTATATGTCTATTGAATTTGTCTAGAAGAGAGAGGATTGTCCTACAGCTGCTCTATCATTGAAAAAGTTTTTCAAAATGCTCATAGGATCTGTGAGAAAGTTCTCTCTGAGGCTTCCAAAAGGAAGGATGTGGCAAATTTGGCTCAAATAAATGAACTTAGGTCTTTCTCTCAGCTTCTGTGACATATGAATGATATTGACTACCCTTTGGGTGACTTGTATGGATTGACTCTAGCACAGATGGTACTGAACCTCCCTCACCCACACTTCTGAGGCACATGGTCGTTATTACTGGACAGACGAGGTGATTTATTGAGATTATTTTTTGAAAGTACCTCTGTTTAGTTTATTCACATCCACAGGGGGAAATGCTTCTGGGTCAGACTCAGTAATAACAGCTGGTCAGCATAGACTACTTGAAGAACCTCATGCTTTCTCAAAGATTACTGAAATTGAGTCCTCAAGCACATTTACAACTTATGTAGTAACTTGGTAAGTCTTTGGCTGGCTCAGAAGTATTGAATTCATTAAAGCAATTAGGTGCTCTCTTGTTAACTTGTTATCCACCTTCAGCATCCGGTTGCCCTGGCAGTGATTAATCTATACTCTCCAGTTGAAAGTTTGATGTTTTCTATGTAGAAAAAGGAAAGAGGATTTAAGGAGTTCAGCATTGTTTGGCCCATTAACATTTTATCATATATTGTTAGCAGTGAGTATATCTCTTCCTTGTTCTTCTATTCTGTATATATTATATATACATATATGTACCTATACACACATATACATATAGACACATATGTATATACATATAATATTTTCTTATTCTGAATATCACACATATGGAGGTAGACAAATAGAGAACCAATTTTTATGTCTTTAGCATTTTCATCAAATTTCATCTCATTCCAGATTTCAAATATTCTGTTTGTCCATTCTACCTTTATAATTATCTTTTATTAACTTCACATTATTCAGCACCTGCATTGTTCATTTGAACTATTTGCAAATTACACTGGTATCAAATTAAAGTGACGCATAATCTATAGCTTTTAAAATAAACCTTTGAAAAGGGATTTAAAAAGCCTGTCTTGCTTAACAAATACTGTCCTTGATGGCAAAAAATCAAAAAGTATATTAATGATAAAAGTGAATAAAAGGAAATGGTGGCAGTGAGGGGAGACAGTTGTTAGCTATTTTTCTAAAAAATGCCAAAGTGGTGTTTTTTTTTTTGAGGAAGATTATCCCTGAGCTAACTACTGCCAATCCTCCTCTTTTTGCTGAGGAAGACTGACCCTGAGCTAACATCCATGACCATCTTCCTCTACTTTATATTTGGGACAGCTACCACAGAATGGCTTTTGCCAAGCAGTGCCATGTCCACATCCGGGATCTGAACCAGGTAACCCCAGGCCTCCGAGAAGTGGAATGTGTGAACCTAACCGCTGTGCCACCAGGCCAGCCCCAGAAGCGGTTGTTTCTTAGGTAACAAGGTATTTAATTTTTCTAGACAACTATTGTTTGGTTGTCCCCCAATTCTCCTCTTCATCACCTCTTATTTTGGGGAACTTGTCTGCTTTGCTCTCCAACCTGGTCTTTCTAGCAGGAACAGTCAACTGTAGTACCCAAACCAATGGCCATAAAAATGATCACATGATGCAAGTTGGGCCAATGAGAGTTTTTCCTCAAGACATTTCTAATTGGAATTAAGGGAAGAGAGTCAGTTATTCTTTGAAGAAGGCAAAAGTGAAAGGGTTGTGCCTCACCTTGTGATAGGTTTGAGAGCATACCACTGACATGCAAAAAGGAACAAATACATGGAACATACAGAGTTCTCATGGTGTTTGTATATCTCGTTTCATTAATATCTAAGGCACAGATGCATCCCACTCTCAATGACAGTTCAGTTATGTGTGAGCCAGTAAATTCTCCTTGCCTAAGTGAAGTTGAGTTGTGTTTCTGTCACTTGAGAACCAAGAGTCTTGGTTAATACATTATGCTTTTGGTAGCCAGACTATGCGATGGCCACCAATGATCCTCAACTCTGGTAGTCATACCCTTGTGTAGTATCCTCATAGACTGAATAGGAATGTGATCCATAAAGTATAATGGACATGATGGTGTGTGACTACTGCAGCCCGGTCATAGAAAGTATTGAGGCTTCTATCTTGGTCTCTTTGATTGCTTGCAGAAGAGGAAGCTGACTGCCATCTTGTAGGATATTCAAGTAGTCTCAAGAAGAGACCCACATGGAGAAGAACCAATGCCACTTGCCAACAGCCAGTGCCAACTTGTCCCCGTGTGAGTGAACCACCTGGAAAGCAGATCCTTCAGCCCCAGAAAAGCCTTCAGATGACTGCCACCTCATGAGAGATCTGATTTAAAACCACCTGCCTAGCCCCCCTCAAATCCCAGATCCACAGAAACTTAAGAGATAATAAATGTTTATTGTTGTTTCAAGCTACTTGTTTTGGAGTAATTTGTTAGCCCAAGCAAATAGTTTATCTATATAACAACAGAGAGCACATACAGCCCTGTAGGAATATTGAAAAGAAGAGTGTGGAGCCTAATACAACAATGTGATTCTTTCCCAGAGAGATGATCAGTGACTAAGTTGGCAACCATTGATACCCAGTAGTCCTAACTCCTATCTGCTTTACACATCTCCCTGGGTTATACACCGTAGCATTAACCATCACAGAACTAACATCTCAACAGAGAAGAAAAATAGCAAATCAACTCATTTGAATTCCATTTCATGACAAAGAATAATCTGTTAGTTTAAATAAGACTCTGTATTGATGCTTACTTAAACATATTAAATCTCAGTTG
Source organism: Equus asinus (assembly GCF_041296235.1). Taxonomy (NCBI): domain Eukaryota; kingdom Metazoa; phylum Chordata; class Mammalia; order Perissodactyla; family Equidae; genus Equus; species Equus asinus. The sequence continues at coordinate 35,164,384 of NC_091811.1, read as the reverse complement.
CTGTTACTCACAGAAGAATAAATATTAACTTTTCGTAGATACTTAAACACATTTTTCCCACTGGCTAATATAATAAAGGTAAGACTTTCTGTCAGACAAATGAATAATTGAGGACTTCCACTATTATCGTCTAAAGAGGAATCTAATCACTGGATTTTCTAGCTGACTCCTCTATTAAAATATTGGATTTTTAGCTTGATGTAGAATAATACACAAATACAATACAAATTATTATTTTTCTGATGTGCTGTTTTTAAGCTTACTAAATTTTTGCTCTTTTTTCCCATACTTTTTAAAAAGAAAATCCAGTTCAACTTCCCACTCAAATGATAAACTCAGCAGATGGTTGCAGGTGGCTGTTCTGCTGGTCTTGACGTGAAGCAGAGAGTTGAGAGTCAACAGATCTGTTTGTGCTCCAGCATTAACTGAAATGAGACTTCATGTATCTTCTCTGCACTTATCTTTCTCATTTATCAAATAAGTGCCTTGAACATGTACAGTTCTAAAATTCCATAAAACTGGGAAAGTTACTGACTGTTGAGTCTTCAATTACCCATCTTGTAAACTGGCAAGTCAGAAAAATCAACATGTGTATGTGTAAGGCAATAGGTTTTTAGTCACATTCATGTTCTTGATACCTGGACTTGTGTTTTGTACAATAATTTCACTGTTAGAAAGATCTTGAAAAAGAAACATTATTAATAAGGTAAAATTAATGTTTTAAAATGCTGTTAAGAAAAAGTACATAGGGGCCAGTCCTGTGGTGCAGGAGTTAAGTTCGCACATTCTGCTTTGGCAGCCTGGGGTTCGCCAGTTCTCTGATTTGGATCCCAGGTGTGGACCTAGACACTGCTTGTCAAGCCACGCTGTGGCAGGCGTCCCACACATAAAGTAGAGGAAGATGGGCATGGATGTTAGCTCAGGGCCAGTCTTCCTCAGCAAAAAGAGGAGGATTGGCAGCAGATATTAGCTCAGGGCTAATCTTCCTCAAAAAAAAAAAAGGAAAGAAAAGAAAAAGTACATAGAGGCTATGAATGAGTCATAATTATAAACATGATAATACTTTATGTTTGAAAAACACAATATTTTCAAGAAATTATGATTTAAACTACAACTAAATCACATATTGAATAATATGTGTGAATAATCCAATTGGGTAATGTCTCTCCCTCACGTTCTTCCTAATTCCTTGATTGTACTATGAAAAGTTTCTGGAATGTTGGATTTTTACAATGGTATAGTTCAAGATTTATAATACAATATAAATATTTCTATAGCAAACACTGTATGTAACTCTCAGTTAGCCAGCATTTTATTTACGAAGTTGGTGAAAAAGCCTTCTCTAAACCAGTAATGAAAGATTAAGTCACGACTAGTAGAGTTTTATCATTTAGTATTTGATGTGGAGAAGAACGAACTTTTATCTAGTTACAATGATCTTGGTGCCTTGTATGCTGTGTTTCATTAGATGCACACATCAAACCTATGAGAGAGTTACCATTACCCCCATTTTCAAAACAAAGAAAGAAAGGCAAAAGAAAGTAATTAATATGAATTTTGACATGGCAAGAAAGAGGAGGAACAGGGATTTGAACATATATCTTCAAAGATAACTTCCAGACTTTCTGTTAAGCTATGGAATCTTTTCTTAAGGCAAAAGCTTCTGTGCCTGTGAAAATATAAAGCAAATAATCTCTTAGATGCTCTGGTGGAGCAGCTGGTTTTGCTGCTTCACTTCTCTTCCTACGCTGTCCCCCCCCTCCCCCCCCCCCCCCCCCCCGCGCTGCTCTATGACATCCCCAGTTTGAAAACTACAGGGATATGCCATTACGCCTTCTTATTCTGGTTTTTCTAAAATCAACAATCCTCATTTAGTGTACCAAACCATTCTCTACTAGCAAGAATATATGACAAACCAGAGCAACATACTTATGCAAGGTAATATTTGTCAAGCTTTAGATATTATTATATAAGGTAGATAGGATGATAATGACAATGATGATGATGATGATAGAGTTTACTCTATACAAAAACTGTGTTTTTTTAGTTTCAAAGTTAAATAAAAATATATGTACAAGCCTTTTAGGGCACCTGGTCAGTTTCGTTGCTCTCTCCTGAAAAGCATCAGAGTAGTTCTTTGGGAGAGGTTCCTTATAGGTGTGTTAACCCTGTGTTTTTGCCACGTAACCATGTTAATTCAACAGAGATTAACAGGGCCCAAAGACTAATGTCCTATGATGAAGCCTGGCACAAGTGGAGTGCCCTTTCTTCTCTCTTACAGAGTTTGAGTTTGGAACATCCAGGGAGGGTCAGCATTGGGTAAATGCAGAAGTGGAGAGAAGGAAGACAGGAAACAGAAGGCATGAGTAAGCAAAGCCATGAGGCAGAGAGAAAGTGAGTGGAGCCTAGTCAGTAGCAATAGCTGGAAAAATAAGCAGGTAGAGAGAAACAGACAGAAGAGCTGAGTCATGTGCATGGCAAGAAGTCAAGAGTTCCTGTGAGGTCACCAAGCAGCAGCTTATACTACCAGACTGGAACTATTACTGTTGTCGTTGAGAGGCTATAACGAAAATTTAGTTTTCCACCAATCTGCCAACAAGACCTTTATCTATCTTTTCCACTCCCGATATCATATCCTTTTTAATAAACCTACATTAATTGAGCCATGGAATCATCTCTCTGTTCTTTGCACCCTGAAAGAATCTAATTAACACAATATTGAAAGCTTGCACAGCACTTGGAACATAACAGGAGCTTCATATATTGTGGCTATTATTTTAAAAGAGATTCTTCCAGCAAAAGCAAAAACCACCACTAACGCTCAAATCCAAGAGGCATGGTTGATTTGGATTTACAGTTTGGTAGCTTTTTTCCCCTCTTCCTTTAGAGGTTTTTTAATTCTAGGAGAGGGACCAAAGTGGATAAGTTTAGATGTAGAACTAAAACATATGTTCTAACAATTTGGGCAAGATGGATGAATCTCTTGGGATATGAGGTTTCACAAAATATTTCAAATTATTTTTCAAATAGTATCAGTTTGGCAAAAACAAAATGATTTTCTAAAAGAATTTCTCCTTTTAACATTCAGACCGTCTCAAGGGAAGTGTAATGTACATATTTCTAACTCATTTTGTATAACTCAGTATTGTTTAAAAGGAATTGATTGATGCTGAAAAATTCAATACGTTTTTTAACTAAGAGGTGTTTTTGGACAGTGAAAATACCTTCTCAGGAAAGAGTTGAATTAGATGTTTTCTTAAAAGGGTCTCAGAACTTGGCCTCAAACTTTACCAAATATTTTTACTTCCTTTGTATAACAGCAAAAGTAATCTCTGAAAAACCTCCTTTCTTTCAGTTGTGAAAAAAAGATAGTAATCTGAATTCCAGAAAATTAATGGGCAACAGGGAAGAATCAACCCATATCCTTAATCTAGGTGTGAAAAGAAAAGAAAGGAAAGGAAAAAAGGGAAGAACAGAGAGAAAGAGAAAGAGGGAGAGAAGAAAAAAGAACTACTGAGATGGTAAAGGATTATAGGTTTGTGAACTAAATGACGTGTAATCAACAACCCAAATTTCTCTACGGAGGGCATTAAGTCTCAGACTTACGTAGAGAGCTCACTTGGTGTAAAATTATACTTTGACTCTACTCCCTCAGTACCCTATTCTTCTCCCATTATAATACTCATCAAACTTTACTGAAATCACTTCAGAACTCCTGCCTTTCCTCTGCACTGCGAACTGTGTGAGGGTGGGGTCCATGTCTGTCTTCTTCCCCAATATTCCCAGAACCAGCATAATACATAACAGGGTGGGTGTCAAATTACTTGTTGAATAACACCTTAATACACGGTAATGTCTAGGGGTTAAAAGCAGAGGCTCTGGAATCAGATTAGGAGTCATTTTCGACATCTGTAGAGTGGATATGGTAACAGTGCCTGCCGCATTGAGTTGTAGTGAGGATTCTGGGAGGAAATATATGCACGACTCTCAGCATGGTGCTTGGCATACTGTCAGTGCTCAAAAAATGTTCGCTACAAAACTAATGATTAATATCTTCCCATAATAATGAATCTAAGCATTTTTCTTTTAAAAAAGAAAGTTTTTAAAAAGCCAAGTAAAGACGGATTTTTAAAAACACGCATTGTGATTTAGTCATACACGTTTTATCAGCACAGCCTGAAACATCACTGGTGATGCTCTCTTGCAGATCTCTTTTTTCTCCAATTGGTTGGTTGGCCATTCTCACCATTAGTCAATCACTTAATCTTACTCATTTCTGGCTGAATTCAGTTGGCTGTGGAGCAGGCATGCAGAAGAATATGAAGCGTTGTATTTCTAGATTCTTCCAGCCTGATAAGTATGTCAGTTGTCTAAAAGAATGGTTACATAGTCAAGAATTTCTAGAGTAAGATTTTTCTTTTCCCAACATTGGCATGACTCTGACCCTGAACAGAGTGTACTTGGGTCACTGTGTTAAGTGGCCCTTGGACAGAGGACACAGACATTGAATGGCCAAAAATGACTGGCCTGTAAGTCCAGGAATGACATTAGCTTTTAATCAAACCCAATTTTGTGGCTGGAAGGCAATAAAAGGAGCTAGAATTTATTGAACACCTACCAAATGTGAGATGTTTTATAAAAATTATTTCTAATTCTTACAACAAGCCTATGAAAGCCACCCTATGTTTCCCATTTTACAGATCAAGAAACTGAGACTCAAACAGGTTAAGTCACTTACTCAAATGTTCACAGATTTAAGGTCACTGGACTGCACCATTTTCACAATTTTTACATAAATCTAAAACTGTTCTAAAATATAAAGTTTATTTAAAAACAAAATAAAAATCTTTCCTTTGTGAATGGAAACCCTCAGAAGACAATGTTGATTAAAAAAATAACTTTCTAAAATAAAGAATCTGAAAAAAATGTATATCACTTGACCTGAAAATAAGCCCAGTTCTGTCTTGATTTCAGTGCAAAGGGCCTATGCTTTGCTGCCTTCCTAGTGCTCACATACAGGATTTCTAATAAGATGGATATCGTAGTGTGGTTGAGGTCTTTGCTTTGCTGCTGGCTTGTATACTTTGTGAGAACAGGGGTATTGCCTGTCTTAGTCACTGTTCTATCTTTGCCATTCAGTCCAACGCCTAGCATGAAACACTGCACAATAAATATGTATTGAATGAATGAAGACGTGCTCCTTTCTCCTGGTGGCCTCTGGGATATGCAATGAGTAGATATCATTAATGAATCAAACAGGTTGTCAGGCATTGTTTTCACGAAGATCTTCAATCAGCAAACAGTATAGAGACTTAACTGCTTTTGGGACAGAACTGACCTGAGGATGAGAGAGCAATCTGAGGGGCGCTGAGGATTCACCTCCAGTCTCACCAACACAGCTCTTACACAAACTTTAAAATTCTCTCCATTCACTAGCCATACAGTCTACCTTGCACCACCTTAAAAGTTGCTCCATTAAGAGAATAAATGCTCATTTAAGGAAGGTAGTAAGGAGAAAGTGTCTTACTGCATAGTTAGCCTTAGTGGGGAAGAGGAACTCTAATGAAGGGGATTGTGACAGCTAAAAAGAGCAAGCTGGAGTCCAGGCAAGGAAAGCCATGCATAATTCTAGAAGGTAGGGTGAAGATCATGTACCATCGGATGCCATGAGACCTTGACAACAGTAACTGAGCTCTTCATTCTACGACTTCATAGGGACAATGGCTGACCCCACTTCTGCCTGACTGCAAAGCCTGGCCTTGTTCTACTCTGTTGTGGGATAGACAGTGGCAGACTGTTAGCATGGCTCTGCTCTTAGGTTCTGGACTATGTGAGAGTAGGAGCCACATCTGACCTGCTCACTAGTCAACACTGAGCTTTTAACACAGAACCTGCACAAAGCAGGTGCTTGGTAAACAACTGTAGCTTGAATAAGGAAGGCATGTTTTGTTTTAAGGATTTCGATTAATTTTTACTGGAGAAATGAGTGAACAAGATATGAGTCTTGTCCTAAAGAAGCTTACTCTCTAGTGGACAAGAAACAAAGACTGCACCACAATAAGTACTCCCATGGGGACGAACAGAGCGGGCGCAAAGGCTCCAAATCTAGGCTCAAGTTGGTTTAAGAAGGCCAGGACCACAGAATTTTGTCTCCCCAGTTTGCCACTGGCTGTAGTAAGGCTAAGAGGTGGTTAAAACAAATATCTCTATCTCATAGCCAAATGGTTCTGCTCAAGAGACAAAATATACTGAACTGAGCCAAACTTTTTATTCTCAGTTTCCTACTAGTGTGTAGCTATCACTTTAGTTTTTCTTCATGGCTGGGCATAACTTTAAATGTCTGTTTCCATTTTATTGTCTCTCATTAAAATTCAAATATAAATTTCTGTAAAGAATTTTAAGGTAACTTTGCTCTTTATCATTGGTGTAGACATTGTCCTTTCTGATCAAATATTAAAGTGAAGTAGAGAAAAAGAAGAGGAAAAATAGCAATGTAGGTCCTTAGGAACCACAAAACCAGAGTCGGAGTGTCTATGGATGACTGAGTTCCTAGCAGAACCTCATTTCTAAAAACTGCTCTAAATACTTAAAGGGAACTTTTCCCATCAAAGAACAAACTAGAAATTAAAAATCTTGCCAAAGCCTCTCACCTTATCATTCTACTCTAGATACGTGAGTGGGAAAGTTGAAGATCAGGCACCATTGCTAGCTGTGCTTCTGCTCTACGCCGTCGTAAAATGATTTGTGTCCTACCTTGAAAATCCCTTGGTTTAGGCCTAAAAAAGAAAAATTCATTCTTTTAGGAAAGAAAATTATCTCCCGAAATGAAAGCAAATTGTGCTGTTAAACATTACATTACGGGTCCTTCTTTCCAATAAAACACAGAAAAGGATTTTCTAGCAGAAATTTTCAACTACGGGAGTACCTCTGACTCTAAACATATTGTTAGCTCCCACAGATTCCTGCAGGAGCAAGGCACAGATGGCGTATTATATTGAGATTCTTGAAGGGCTCTCTGTGTGTTGATGATACTAGTTTACGCACATGAGTGACATAGCTTAATTTGCAAATAATAGGCAACAAGAACATTTAGTGTTAAAATAAGATGCCATTTGGACTATTAACGTTTTCATTATGGAAAATGCAGGGTGGTGTGCAAAGTTTTGGGTAAATATGTTTATCTCTGTTAATGGTATGGATGCTTTGCAACAAAGACTTGCTGAATATAAAATGAGGCTGATGGTGGTCATACATTATGTATAATATTGAAGAGCGACGCCACGAAAGCCTGCATTTCCTGGGTAACAAAACATTTAATATGGAAACTAGGTATACAATTTCACAAGTCAACTCAAGAGGTTAAAACTGATGGATCGTATACTGAAATAAAACATCTAAAGAATTCATTCTGCTTTATTTTTCCAGTAGAAAGGCAAAATATTTATTCCTTTAATTTGTTGATGCTTTAGACCAGAATTATTCTCTAAGCAGGGTTGGTGCTGTTTCATATATCCATAAAATTTTTCTTACTATGTATGTAACGTTCATTCCTCTCATTCTTTCAGTTCAAGTAGCAATTTTTCTAATGAAAAAATTTCAAACTAAGTGTCTAACAAAATGATTTTTGTGTTTCTCTTTTCACACACTGAAGTAATCATGCAGGAAAAGCAAATAAATCATTCTCTTTGGGGGGAAAAGCATTCATATTTGATAAGTGATTTGAAAGTAAAATGAGATTTTACGTAAACAGTTTGCATTTTTTATGGACTTATCTTTATCGGTATTCTTTTCAGGAAAGAGTCATTACTAAGACAAATACGCACGTATCAAAAATAAGTATGACAAAGTGCAGTTATAGGTAATTTGTGTTAGAGAAGTAAAGAAATCTTGCAAAGTGAATATGAGCGGGAATCTGGTGATAAAAAGATTCCTGGAGAGTAGTATTAAAGACAAGAAAACAAAAACGTTTTGCTTTATGTGAGGATGGGACTGTCACCTAGAAATACAACCCGCAAGGCATAAAGAAGGGGAAACAGCACATTACTCACCGAGAAAAAAAAAAATGCAACGGAAAATATTCTAGTAAATCTCTGTTTTTAGAATGTCCTCTATATCTTCATGTGGCCCCTCTGGACGGCTGCCAGGTCCGAACTGGCCTAGAAACGCGGTTATGGGACCTAAGACAAACTTTGTTTTACACTCCTGCTCCACCCCTGAAATTCTTTTCTACTACATTTAAAACATCAATTGGCAATTATCTCAGCGTTTCTTATGTATGTAGGGGCCCCAGGCTCTCGTGAAATCTTATAAAACTGTTTATAACACAGTGGAGAAAAAAGCAAACTAACGAATGACCCCCACCTCCACTCCCACCTTTGGCTCTGCACCCTTCTGGCTAGAACTATACATAAAAACAGTGAAACTCTATTTTAGTGTGACTGCTACTGAGAACAGGGGTAATACATAACCACTTTGGAGAATATCCAATGCCAGATTGTACTTTACAGAATTTGGTGGGAGGCATAGGATTTATTTTCAGGGCGTAATCTTAGCACATATCAATGTATATTTATTGAGCATCTACTCCATGCAAGGTACTAAGCTACTCTCTATGGAGGATGCAAAGATGAATGAAATACATTAAAGTCCTCGAGGGGCTTACTATCAAGTAGGGGATATGAAACATCACAAACAGCTGTAATAAAGGTATATCTGATATGAAGCTTTGATTGCCTGATATTTTCATAGCTACTTTCAAAGAAAAACAAATTAAAATTGTTATTTTATGTATATGTTATGCATCCCAATGTTTGAAAACCAGATCTGAGACCAGCACCTAAATCCAGAAGTGGTCTGGGGCACAAACTCTGCCCAAGACAGAAGTCCAAAATTGATGAATCCCTCAGTGGCTAGCTTGATTATGTTCACCTTCCAGAAGTTTGAATGGAAGACATGCAGAGAGAATAAGTGTGTTGGTAATGTGGCTGAAGTTGAAGAAGTAGAGATAGGAGCTTACTAAGTCACTGTGATAGCAGAAACTAGAATAAGGAGCAAGCACGGATGTGCTACTGGAGTTCAGGGAATGGGGATGCAGGCTGAGCAGATCACTAGAGTTTCTTCCAAGCCTGGAGGGTCCTAAGCACTGCTGTGTCCAGGATTCAGGTTCCGTTCTCCATTGATTTGACTGTTGAGACTGTGTTTTTTTCTTTTACTTCCCAGCAGAGCTTCACAATATCTTCTTATTAATTAGGGAGTAACCTGGGTGTCCCTATTCCTTGCATACTGAGAAGCATAACCGGAAACATGAATTTAATTTTTTTTTTTTTGCTGAGGAAGATTTGCCATGAGCTAACATCTACTGCCAATCTTCCTCTTTTTGTATGTGAACCACTGCCACAGCATAGCCACTGACAAACAAGTGGTATAGGTCTGTACCTGGGATCCGAACCCAGGCCACTGAAGTGGAGTGTGCCAAACTTAACCACTAGGCCACTTGGACTGGCCTGTGAATTAAATTTTGAAAGCCAACTCCTAACACAACAAAAACTTTGGAGGGTTCAAGGGTTAAATGCTTAGTAGCAGAGTCATCCTTACCTTGCAGTTTGGGCACCAGACACTTCGAAGGCCCCACCGATATGGAATGAATATTAAATAAGAGAACTGGGCCAAGCATAATGAGAGTCAAGAAGAGTGGAAATATTCCTTGCTAAGAGAATCAGAGCCAAGCTTTTATGGAGACTGACAGTGTCATCTGAATGGAGCCTTGAAATCAGAGGGTACCTAGTCGGGCGTGAAGGGAAGGACTGCTCCTCCAAACATATTCTCTAAAAATGGGACTTTTACACTTTTTAAGGTATTATGTTGTCATGAAAGTTTTTAAGGCTATGATGAAAATACGTTGGAGAGAATATTATGAAAATAGCACTTAAAGGGTTGCACCTTTCGAAAGTATTCGCTTCCCATAAACCCAAGGAATGGGTCTAACGCCTGGGTCTCTCTCCCTCCCCCATTAGACTCTGTCTTCCCTAATGCTTGAGGAATAAGAATTCCAGGCAGTGGACAAAGTCTCAGTGCCACGACAAGTAGGGAAGGAAAGAATTTTAGCTTCAGGTAAACACCTGAAGGGAATTATTAGTGGGAAATAAGGTTGGAAAAGTAGATTCGAGTTTGAACTCTATTCTGTAGGTATTTATGCTATGAGCACTTATGATTTTAAAAGAAGAGAGGGATGTCATATCAGCGTTGTGCTTCATGAGGATTCATCTGAAAATAGTATGTGAAGTGGATTTGAAGAGAGAAAAATCATAGTCAGGAGGACAGGTCAGGAACCCAGGTCAAAAGCCCAGGTGGGATGTAACGTGGATTATCGTCATTGTAAAAGCACCTATACTTTACATGGTTACTATTCGGTAGTTATGGTAGGGTCTTGCACTTATACACGTCTTCATTATTTATTTATTACAGCCCTTTATGGTAAGTCAGTACCACAGCAATACTACACATCTTTCTTTAATTTATGGCAATGGGATTGCGTATGAGATGCACAATTCCACAACAGCTTGTTTCTTCAACAGCACATAAGGAAAAATAATAACCACTCCACACATTGTTTACTATTTTTGGGTAGAGATGTTACTGAAACCTAACCAGTCCCAAATTCTTTGACAATGTAATGCGCTTTTTTCTCAGATGCTCTGAGAATTCTTAGATTTGAAAGAAAACCCAAAGCAATCTATCTTTGGATGTTGAGTTTCATATGTTAAAGTCTCAATGCATAACGTTACACCTTTTGGAATTTTATAAACTCACATTTCAGCATTTGAACTTACAAGCATTGCAGTGGCCTGCCTCTAACCATCTGAAAGCAAGCTCATGATGAATGGTTTTCAAGTGTTGTACTCTAGAAATATTTGAAAAAGATGGCGCAAGAGTCTATTGATAATGGCATCAAAGCTTTGCTTTTCTTTCTTCTTTTTCTTTATTTCGTAGGGTTTCTGATTTTCCTTAGAAAAAGAAGCAGACCAGTGAGTCTCAATCTTTTCTCTCTGAGACACAAACCATTGAAGATGATGACATTCATCATATACTCCCATGGGAACTAGCTGCAATTCCTACTCAAGAAAGCATAGGAGAATTCACAGCAGCTTGAGAAGCATAACCCTGAACACGACTTAAATTTTTAAAAGCCAACTCAAGTATGAAATACTTTAGTATTAGTTACAAATGACTGTGGATATCCTCACAACTAATTACATCTCAACACCCTGCTTAGCTGAGAGCTGCTAGCCCCGATGCTGCATTACACGGCGTCGGTACAGTACACACAACACACTCCCCCACCATCCACACACATGCACAGTTCCCGTCTGAACTAAACATAGACTCATATTTTTTCACTCTTACCTCTGTTTTCTGAACTTTCACTTTTCAAACTCTATCAACAATTACGTACAATGGCATAGAATTTGCTCTTTGATTTTACATATAAGTACATTCAATCACAACAGATTTTCATTTGGAAAATTAGATTGGCTATTGAGGGTTCATTTTGTTTTGTTTGTTTCCATAAAACTGATTTCAAGCTAATAGGTATTCTGAACTATAAAGAGAAAACAACAAACATACAAAATATGCTCAAAGGTAGTTAAGTACCTTCTCTCATATAAAATCATGAGGAGAATTTGCACTCTGCTCACAATTTTATCTATTAACAGAACTCAATTGAGTAGTCCTATCATTAACTTTTACTAAACAGTACAAGCTGTGTAACATTCTGAAGCCAAGAGAAACAATTGAGTGGAGTGTCCTTTTGTCCTTGTTTGTTGATGTAATAACTTAGTTTCAGGATAGTTTTATGGGAATACATATTTATTATATTTTAGCATATTTTCTTGATTGACCACATTCTTATCATTCTTACACATACCAAAGTACATTGTAGGATTTCTTTATTTTTTTTATCCAACAAATACTTTTTGAGTGTCTACTACGTGTTCTAGTGATGGGAAATCAACAGTGAATAGAACAGACACAAATCCTAGCTTGTGTATAGCTTAATTTCTAGTTGGGGGAAGACAGACTGTGAACAAATAAATAAGTGAAACATATTGTGTGACAGATGGTGATAAGTTCTGTGGAGATAAGAAATGCAGATAAAGAGAAGAGAGGGTTCTGGAGTGGCAGTTGCAGTTTCAAATAAGGTGGTCAGGGACCTCACTGAGAAAGTGGCATTTCAGCAAAGACCTGAAGGAAATGAGGGAGCAAATCGCGTGGTTATCTGAGAGAAGGAGTCTTCCAGGTAGGAGGAAGAAAAGTGCACAAGCCCTGGGGTGAGTGTCAGCTGGTCTGTCCAGGGAACAAGAGGAGGCCAGTGTGGCAAGAAAAGAGGAGGAGGACATGCCATTAGGAAGGTAAGGGGGCCCTCCTTTTGAGGGTCCTGCCTCTGAAGTAGATGGGAAGCTATTGGAGGTTTTGAACAGAGGAGTGACAAGATGTTATTGTGACTGACTTGAACATCAGTGGATGGGATACAATACGAGTCTGAAGTGATTTAAGTGATGACTTCCAGAAAGTCACACTGTTTTATAGAGCAGGGCTAAGATTTGCTGTATGAGGATCAGAGGTAAAGAGAGAAAGAAAGAAGCAGAAGTCAAGTATTGTTGAGACACTGAGAGCAGGAACTTTCATAATAACAACATTATCCATACTCCTGCCAAACCTGGTAAATTAGAACAATCTGGAGAATATATAATGTGTTTATAGTCACAATAAATATACGATAATTCTTTGTTTTTGTTCACAACTTTCCTTCAAGCCAGGACAAGACCTGCTAACCTGTTTGTCGGTTAAACTGTCTGCAAAATACACATAAATTATACTTGGGAACACTTCCTTGGTGTCCGGGGAAGTTCGGTTAATTTATGTCTGTAAAGTACTTCAACATCCTGAAGAACATAAAACTGACCTAAAAACAAGAGTTTTCAATTATTGCAAGGAAGCACATTATTTGATTTGTCATCTTTTTTTTAAAAAAGATTTTACTTTTCTTTCTTCTCCCCAAAGCTCCCCAGTACATAGTTGTATATTTTAGATGTGAGTCCTTCTAGTTGTGGCGTGTGGGACACCGCCTCAGCACGGCTTGATGAGCGGTACTAGGTCCACGCCCAGGATTCGAACCAGTGTAGCCCTAGGCCACCGAAGCAGAGCAGCGAACTTAACCACTTGGCCATGGGGCTGACCTCGGGAAGTACATTATTTGGAGTATCTATTTTACCTTTATATATCATCTCAGCAACAATTTCTCCCAAAGACAATTATCAATAGATGTTGTCTAACGACGACTCAAAGAGGCTGTCTCAAGCAGTAAAATAATAATTTTGGAAAAGCTAACTATTGCATTGGTCATTAAATTTGGCCCTGTTATACCAGCAAAAGAATTTAACAAAATGTCCTTTTGAACAGTAGTTCTCAAAGTGTGGTTCAGGGACCCCTGGGGGTTCCAAGAAATTTTTAGAAGGTCTGCAACGTCAAATCTATCTTCATAAGAATACCAAGATACTATTTTCTTGTTTCACTTTCATTTCTCTTATGAGTGTAGAGTGGTGTTTTCTAAAGACTGTGTGTGATATCTAAACAGACAGAACGCAGGAGCAGATGAAAATCTAGCCTCTTCTATTATTTATTTATTTTAGATTGGCCCCTGAGCTAACATCCATTGCCAATCTTTTCTTCTTCTTCTTCTTTTTCTTCTTCTTCTCCACAAAGCCCCCCAGCACATAGTTGTATATTCTAGTTGTAGGTCCTTCTGATTGTGATCTGTGGGATGCAGCCTCAGCATGGCTTGACAAACTGTGCCACATCCATGCCCAGGATCCGAACCAGCCAAACCCTGGGCCTTTGAAGCAGAGTATGGGAACTGAACCACTTGGGCATGGGACCGGCCCCTAATTGACTTTATTAAATGACTCATGAATCGGGCAGCATCCCATGTAACAAGTGGAGAGATACCTCAAGGAGTTGTGCAAAATAGAAGGCTTTTATAGACAGGATGGGGCAAGGAAGTTATTAGCAAAAGAAAAGAAATGATATTTTTGGGGGGTAAGGACATCTCTTTTGTGGGGAAGGGACCGGCAAGGGTTTTATCACACAGATTGCCTCTTCTTCTGCCTGGGGGTGGGTGGTGTGGAGAGGGCCCACGTGACAGATTACCTCATTGGTACTCACCAGAAAATTCCAGGCAGGTTGATTAAGATTGCTACATTTCTGGGGAAGGCAGCAACTGCAATTAGGTCAGGTATTAAATCTAGGTTTGGTACCATGGGCTTTAGCATAGGTGATACCATTTTTGGTTTAACAACCCCAGAGTGCCCAGCATATAGTAAGTGCTCAGTTTATGCTTGTTGAATGAATAAAGGAATGAATGAATTGTTGTTAACTTGTTAGATGAGCTAACAGGTGTTTTTTAAGGGCCTGAAACAAATGGTACATTTGGGTTTGTTGAAGTTTGTACATACATTAGGATAGATACATTAGGATAGATACATTAGGATAGATACATTAGGATAGAATTATTTTGTGCAGACATTAGAATTATTCATGAGAATTTAGAATAAAGTGAAATAATCATTTATATTTCTATTTACAACTTCTCCATACATTCACAGACCCTTGATGAAAGAAATCACCTCTCAGTGAAAACAAAGATCTTTTGGGTTTTCAGCATCTGAATGTCTGGTCTTCCTATCTTTTTGGTACATTTACAAACTCCTGCATCTTGGCTTTCACTGGACATTTGACAAGGCAAACAATCTTTCACAGAGACTAGAAGGATTTAGCAAAAAAAGTGACTTGCTTCTTTCAACTGAGGACATTTGGATACTAAATTAGATGATGGTCCCAAGGGGTTAAAGCCCTTGGACTCCTAGGGGAATGTTAAGTTGACATGCACAGGTAAAGCTCTATTTGAACGCACATCAGCACCAACAGAATAGAAGTACCTAACAACATATCTAATAACTGTTATTAAGAAGAAACTGAAACTAGAAAAATCAAGCTTCTAATCAGTAGGTCATCCCATTGAGAGCAACTTATTAGCAAATCTTTGTTAAGTGACTACTACGTGCTAAGCAGTCTCTGGGTGTTGAGGATTCAGTGGTTCCCAGCTCATGACATTTATAGTTCAGAGGCAGAACAGATAAGGAAATAAATAAACGACTAAGATAATATCAGATACGATGAGCACTAAGTGAAAGAATAAAACAGGCCACTGTGTCAAAGAGGGATGAGTTGAAGGGTAGACGTGAGGGAATAGGTGAGTGCTGAGTTAGACTGGCTCTTCAGGAATCTCTCACTGAAGTGGTGGTATGAGACTGACACGGGAAAAGCAGGAAGAGGCTTGCTGGCAGGAGCATGCAAGTCCAAGGCCCTGAGGAGGGAATGAGCTTGGTATGTACCGGGAAGGAAAAGGTGGCTGGCATAGTTGGAGCCTAGTGAGGAGAAAGGTTGTACATGGTGGGATCAGAAGTAGGTAAAAGCTATGTCATGAAATGGCTTGAAGAAGTTTGAATTTTACTCTGAGTGCAATGAAAAGCCTTTGGGGAGCTTGATCTGGTCAGACGATTCAATTTGCATTTTGAAAAGAACCTGTCTGGCTGCTCCATGGGAAATGGATTGTAGAGGAGCAAGAGGAGAAGCAAGGAGATCCGTCAGCAGATGACTGTCCCCTGGGAGAAGGATGATGGATGGTGGCTTGGACTACAGTGGTAGCAGTAAAGAAGAGAAGTGGACAGATAAGGGATAGAAGTGTTCTGTGTTTAAAATAACGTATAAAACTTGTCTGGCCCATTGGAGGAGTTTAACAAATGGCAGCTCTTTTGTCATTGCTCCTTTCTTAAACACAAAGCTTGCAGAGAGTCACGAATTTGCTCTAGCTCACAGAATTAGTAAATTCAGCCAGGGTATCATTCCCACGGTCACTGGGGACTGTTGTATCATCCACAAAATGCCTTACCTGAGGTCTTTTTTCCTTCCAATCTTTTCTGCATTTAGCTGCCATTCTAATCTTCCTCAAACATTGCTTTCACGTGTTTACCTTGCTGATAAGCACATTATATGTATTCACATAGTTATTGACTAATTGTCGTGAACTAAGCTTGTATGGATGGGTGGGGTTCACATATCTAAGATAATAGTTCTTGCCTCTGGGATTTTAGAATTTACTTGGGGAGACATGATTAACTCATATGAAATAATAGAGAGAGGGATGAGGAGGTAGGACTTGTTTTAGATCTTAAAAGAGAGAGAATTTTAGCAAAGAGAGAGGCAAAAAGATGCTAGATGAAAAAAGGAGCAAAGACACAATATCCTAATTTCATGGCATGGAGAGGGAATTTGCTTGAGGAGAAGAAAGCCTTTGCTTTGGGAAGATGGGAGACAAAGTTACAGGGTAGGATGGTACCAGGCCAAGGATGCTACCAAAAGCTGGGCAGCAAGGATCTGGACTTGATTCAGCGTGATATAAAGGGTCATTAAAGATTTGCAAGCAAGATTCAGTCTTAGTGAAGGCTTAGCTGGGACCAGTGATCATTTCTCCCTCTAATTTCTAAGGTAATTATCATTGTCTTTAGATACTCATTAGGTGCTTAGCTTGTAACTCTGCACTGTAAAAATATATAATCTGTAAGAGTGCAGCCTATATGGAGTAGGTTCAGAGTAAATGTTTGATGATGATGAAAGACATGTGTAAGGAAGATCTATTTGGCAACAGCATATGGCCTGAATTGAAAAAAAGAAAGCCAGGAGGTAGGGAAGTCATGAAGAAGCTGTTCCAGAAATGTAGGTGTGAAGGAAGGAATGTAGAAAAGCAACATGAAAAAATACTTAGGAAGTATAATTAAAAGGAGATATCGGGGCCGGCTCCGTGGCCGAGTGGTTAAGTTCACGTACTCTACTTCGGCACCCTGGGGCTCCCAGGTTTAGATCCTGGGTGTGGACCTACATGCCATTCATCAAGCTGCGCTGTGGCAGCATCCCACATAGGGGAAGTAGAATGACATACCACTAGGATATACAACTGGAGCTTTGGGGAGAAGGAAAAAAAAAAAAAGGACGTGTAATCAATTTGAATGCGCAGTGGGTTAAAAATTAAGTTTTCAAATCTAAATGGTTTGAAGGGCCATGATGCCACTCAAGTAAGATGGAAAAATTGGGAGAGGGAATTAGTTTGGGGAAATTATATGGGGAATTTGGTTTTGGACAGGCGTTCAAGATGCTGACAGGATATTCTTTTAGAAATGGTCTAGGAAATTGGCCAGATGAGAATGAAGTGACTATGCAGAGACAGGGCTAAAGTTTTCTTATAATTTCATTCACTTCAACAAATATTTATAGAGGCCCTCCTATGTGCTAAGAGCTACGAGATATGGTGTTAAAGGAGCCAGGGACTTTGGAATTAACAATCTAGTCGGGGAAACAGATATGCAAAAAAAGAATAGAAAGTCTCATGAAATAAGTGTCCACAGGAGATTATGTGCTGGGTAAATGAATTAAATAGCACCTATTCAGTGGTACAATGTCCCACCTGAGAAAAGTGATATAGAGTCCATGAAAGTGTCCAAAGGGGTTCCTCCTGCTTAACTTCCCCTGCTCTGTGTTCTGCTACTCTGGTCACAGATGGGTACCCAGGACTGGCACCCAAACTAAGGCAATGGTCTTTAAGCCAGGCATAAAGAAGGCCAGTCACCAATCAGGTGGCCCATCAGGAAAATTGTGTCATAAAGACCCTTCTTATTGGACAGTGAACGATAGATGCATTCAGATCCTCTCTCTTGGGATGTTTTAAATGTAAGTCACAGAGAGCGGTCACGAGAAGCAGAGCTAGCAGGAGAAGCTGAAATTGTGTATGAGAAAGAAGCAGAGAGCTGCTGATTCAGGAGAATGACAAAATTACTAGAATGTGGGCAGTAGATGCTTGTTAACGAGGGATGAGCGAGGCACCAGAGCCTGTTGCTGGATCACAAGAACTGCAGTTGATTCCTGGAACGACTCATGTGGTTTGCTAAAGTTTCCTTATTTCCTTAAAGGAAACCCTCAGCACTTGCGGTGCTCTGAACATGTCCTGATATTTTATCTCTCGCAAGAGCCCAACTAACACAAGGGTATTCCTGTTGTTTTGGTTTTGATTATATCTGCGGAAGAGGGTATCTCATGAAGGAAAGGGCCAGTAGGATCCTCACAAAGCAGGATTAAAAGGATATACGCATGTGCACGTGTGTACGTGGCTGCCTTCCCAGAAGAGTTTAACAGTAGTGGGTAGAAACTTCAGTTACATCTTAGAGCAAGCCTGGAACTCCCAAGTTTATGCTTTTTGTTATTCCTTCTATCTTTTCCCATCATAATCACAGAATGGGCCTGTGTGCTTGTCCTTGGGGAGTGCAAAGAAAGGGAGAGCCAGAGAAACCATTCAAGGCAGCCTCTAGGTTTAAGGAAGAGGAACCCAAAAGATAGTAGAAAGCACAGCTGCCAAGAAAAAACAGAAATTTGAGTATCGCCTCTAGATCAGATCATTTCTCAATGTACAGACTGCTAACCACCAGTTTAGGATCACCTGATTTGTTAAAAATGAAGATTTCTGGTTCACCTTAGACCAAGGGAATGGAATACAAAGGTGAGGGGCCTAGGAACTTGCACTTTTGTAAGTATGCCAGGTGATTCATGGAGCGCTTTCCTTTGCAAGCACTGCTCTAAGTGCTGTGTCAAGGGAAGAAAGAGAGTGTTGGGGAGAGGCTGCTGGCTTCTGAGAAGGCACTAAGGACTGAATGGTGGAAAGGCCTGACATAACGTTGCTGTAGGAGTGAAAAGGAAGGAGAGAGAAGTGTGTGAGGTGACACTGGAGTGCAGGGTGCACAGAACAGACAGCGGGATGCAGAATTGCCTTAGGAATCATGAGCCCAGATGATAACTGAGACCACATGGATGGATTAGGTTTCTGCTAACGGCAGAATTTTTATAATCAGCATAAAAGTGCTATATATAATAGCCCTCTATATTATAGTCCTTGTAAGATTTACGGAGCACCAACTACAGGGAGAACATTGTATTAGCAGCTGTGAAAGAAAACAAGAGCTTATCATGTACTTGAAGTTAGACAAAATAAATCTGTGATTTACGGTTATGAGTAACTAGAAAGAAACATACCAATAAGTGCAAATTCATTCATTTAAGAAAACCCATTGTGTCCATTATGTGTGAACACTTTTCTAGACTCCATAGGGTGCAGTTTATCAGAAGGTGACCTGGCTGAGTTTAAAGGCAGACTTTATAAGAAGGTGAAAACGGAGATTACAGAGAATTTAAGGCACTCTGTCCAAGTAAGGATTTAGAGTCACAGAGGTCAGAAGGAGGGTACCTAACTTCATTTTTGAATTAAACATTCCACAAATATTTATCGAGTGCCTATTGTGTCATAGGCCTGCCTACAGGAAATCCCTGCCTGCGTGGAGCTTATATTTTGGTGGGAGGGAGAGAAGAAAACAAAGTAACTAAGTTCTATGTATATTAGAAGGTGATAAGTGCTCTGGAGAAAAATAAAGCAGGAAAAGAGACAGGATTTGCCGCCAGGCTGGGGTGGGGGGGGATGCAATATCAAAGACCATCTTTTGGGAAGAATTCATTGGAAGACATTTGAACAAAGATTTATAAGTAAATGTCGGAGGAAGCTTTATGGATACATAGCGGATGTGTGTCCCAGACAGAGGGGCAGCAAGTGCAAATTCCTTGAGGAAGAAGCCTGCCTGGCATTTTCAAGGAACAGCCAGCAACCAGAGTGTATGTTAGGAAGTGAGGAAGGAAGGCGCGTAGGATAAAAGCTCAGAGGGGCTGGCCCGGTGGCTCAGCGGTTAAGTTCCCATGTTCTGCTTCTCAGCGGCCCGGGGTTTACCGGTTCGGATCCGGAGTGTGGACATGGCACCGCTTGGCACACCATGCTGTGGTAGGCATCCCACGTATAAAGTAGAGGAAGATGGGCACCGATGTTAGCTCAGGGCCAGGTTTCCTCAAAAGAGGAGGACTGGCAGTAGTTGGCTCAGGGCTAATCTTCCTCAAAAAAAAAAAAGTTCAGAGAGGTAAGGGGTTTTTGCTTTTACGTTAAGTGGGATCATGAGCGAATTGGGAGCAGAAGAGTAACCACGGTCTGACATGAAGGACACTTCATTGCAGCGGTGTGAACTTGGGCTCAACCTCTCTACATTGGTTTCTTCATCTGTAAACTAAGATAGTTGTGATGAGTAAATAAGATGATATGCACAGAACATTTAACAACTACTTGACACAGAGTAGGCTTCTCCTTTCCCTGTCTTCTACTTCCTCTCATGCCTCTTCCACCTGGTTACCAGGTACCAGGAGAGGAAGATGGGAGTAAGCTTTGCAGATTGCAGCCCATAGAAGGAGTAGGAAAAAAAGGGTGACAGTTGGTGTAAGGCCGAGGTTAACAGACATCATAGTTGGGGTTTAAAATAATTGTTTAATCCTGTTCTATGAGGTGGAGTAGAAGGACAGAATTGGAAGCTGAGGTTCACATGGGTGGTTCTCTTAGGTATAGGCGTGGGCCTGCCAGGCCTCAATCTTTAAAACTCAAACAATTTACCTTTCTAGGTAGTTTATCAACGCAGACTCTGGGTATGCAAGCAGTTTTAATTGTTCCATTGTTTAATGTAACTCCCTGAACGTTAACTGATTAATCTCAGTCTTCTAATTAATGTTTGAATGATTCTCCTTACCTCTAAACTACCCAGGGCACTTCTAGTTAAAAACAGTTTTTCTTCTGCTTGTGCCGTCAGGGTCAATAGGTGCACTTGAGGTCGCTGTTTAGAGTAACCAGTGACGGCTTCAAAATATCCATAAAAACAACAACAAAAAACAAGAGGCCACTCCCCCACCCCTAGATGAGTGATGAAAGGGTTAGTCACGTTGCTTTGGGCCTGGGGCTAGGTTCCCAGCCCCAGTGTTGAGGCTGTTCAACACCAAGCTATGATCAGAAAGCCCCGGGGTGGGGAACTGCCTGCCTGTCTCTCCCAGTCATCGAAGTTGCCTCCCACATTTGATGACTGCATGTTTATTTACTCGCAATGATAGTAAATGAAGGTGCGCAGGGGTAGGCCGACCCCGAGGGGCTGCGGGATGGTCGCAGCTCTTCCGTGCAGCCCCGAGAGGGCTGCGGCGGGGTCGCCCACGGCGTCGCCCAGGTGTCTCCGCTGTGAGCGCGGCGAACCGCGCGCCGGCCCGGGGCCGAATCGGCGGCGGCGGGGTCGGTTCTGCGGCGAGAGACTGGGGGCGGGCCGCCGCGTGGGGCCGCCGCCGCCGCTCCTCCCGCCCCGCCGAGGCGCCGCCCAGACCCCCTGCCCCGCCGCCGGCCTCGGCCCCGCCGCCGCCCCTCCTCCGCCGGCCGGCCCGCCCCCCGCCCTTGGCCGGCCGGCTGGCCCCCTCCTCCTCGCGGGCGGCGCTCGCCGGCTCCCTCTCTTCCCTCTTCCCACACCGCCCTCCGCCGCTCCCTCCCCGAGCGAACGCCGGTCTGGAGAGGAATCGAGCACCGAGCGCATCCATAGCTCTGCCCTCTGCGGCCGCCCGGCCCCGAACTCATCAGTGCGCTCGGAGCTCGATTTCCCTAGGCGGCGGCCGCGGCGGCGGAGGCAGAGCGGCGGCAGCAGTGGCGGTGGCGGCGGTGGCGGCTGCTCGGCCAGGACTCCCGGCCCCCGCCATTTCGGACTGGGAGCGAGCGCGGCGCAGGCACTGAGGGCGGCGGCGGGGGCCAGAGGCTCGGCGGCTCCCAGGTGCGGGAGCGAGGTACGGAGCGGACCCCCCTCCTGGGCCCCTGCCCCGGTCCCGACCCTCCCCGCCGGCGCCGGGCGGGGCCGGCGGCGAGTGAATGAATTAGGGGTCCCCGGAGGAGCGGGGAGGGGGCGCGGGCGCGGAGCCCGGGCGCACGGGCTGGGGGGCTCTGCAGGGGGCGGCGCGGGGACGCGGCGACGCGGGGAATGAGGAATGGGCGGTGCGGGGCTGAGGAGGGTGAGGCTGGAGGCGGCCGCCGCTGGTGCTGCTTCCTGGACGGGGAACCCCTTCCTTCCTCCTCCCCGAGAGCCGCGGCTGGAGGCGGCCGGGGACAAACTCGCGGGCCGGGCGGGCTGCCCCTCCGGGCGGTCGGGTGCGGTGGAGGTTCTCCCGCTGCGCTCCAGTCTCCCCTCCCCCTCGTCGTCCTTCCCTCTCCCTCCGCTCCCGCACCTCTTCCTCCCTTCCCAGCCCTCGGCTGCCTCGGTGACTGCCTTCTCTGCTGCATCTAGCATCTCTAGGACGATGGTATAAACTTCTCCCTCGAGCGCAGGCTGGACCCATAGTGGTCCTTTCCAGGGTGTATGGGGACATACGGGTAAGAGGGCAGGTCACGTTTTGGAAGAGCATAGGAAAGTGCTTAGAGACCACTGTTTGAGGTTATTGTGTTTGGAAAAAATGCATCTGCAGCCGAGTTCCTGACTGCTCCCCTCCCCCATGTATGGGCTGTGACATTGCTGTGGCCACAAAGGAGGAGGTGGAGGTAGAGATGGTGGTGGAAGAACAGGTGGCCAACACCCTACAACGTAAAGCCTGTGACTTAGTGAAAAGGAAAAAGTTAATCCCAGAAGGTCTGTTTTGCTTTGTCAAGTGAAAACACACGTAGAAAACCCGCAGAGCAGAAGCAGGGCTGTTTCCTTGCTAGTGGAGCGTAGACAGCAGTAACTAAAATCGTACCTGAAGTTTAATTTGCCGATTCTTGTCCTTTCCCCCATCTCTTCCATGTTACCTTCATCCTTATAAATTTGACGCCCATCCCAATAGCACTCACACAATTTTTTTTTAACTGATTTAGGAAAGGAGTTAATTGTAGCAATTTGCCGGGCAACTGCCTGAAATACTCTTAGGCATGTGCCTGCTATAGTTGAAGTCCTAAGCTAGCCTTTTTCAATGTTGATATCCATCAAAACAAGAGGCTAAGAACAGAAAGGTATTTTCTGATTTTTACATAACATACATGTTACATTCGTAGTGGACAAAAAATCATTTACAAAGAAATTACAAAGGGAAGAAGTCTGTTGTAATCATCATCTCAGAATCAACTGTATGAGTGATGTCACTCTTAGGTGACTAAGGTCTAAAATGCTGACTCGAACATGTAATAGACTATAGACATCAAATATGGTTGATATCAATACTGTTTACTTTGAGATTAGCCATCCACAGGCATACTTGGTTTTAAGAGACGGTAGATGAGATGATAATTCAGTTTTATGACAAATAAAATGAAATTTTTTTTGCTTAACAAAATGTTGGGTTCTGGGCCCAGTTCCACCCCTTGCTAGCTTTTGTAGCTTTCAGTGAGGGGACTCCTTCTGGCCTATGATCATTAGTAAGTCCCCTTGGGAACCCAGTTCTCTCTAGTGGATTTAAATATTACTTGGTTTTTAAAATCCAATTCAGGGATTTTTTTCCAGCATCAACCACTGCATAAACAAGTAGATCAGAAGGTGTCTGTCTTTCAGAATTCACACATGTATGTACAACTAAGCTCGAATCCACTATCTGTCCACAGGATCGCCTAGGCTAGCAAACGTTTTGGTCATCAGGACCCCTCTGTACTCTTAAAATTTATTGAAGATCCCAGTATGGGGTATATCAATATTTACTATAATAGAAATTAAAACTGAGAATTTAAAAAAATTATTAATTCATTTAAAAATAGAAATAATAAGCCCATTACTTGGTAACATAAATAGCATTTTTTATGAAAAAATAACTTTTTCAAAACAATAAAAATTAGAGGAGTGGCATCGTTTCACACTTTTGCACATCTCTGTAATTATGTGGCTTAATACAAGACATCTGGATTCTCCTATCAGCTTCTGCATTCAATTTATTGTGATCACACGTCTGGAAAACTCGACTGTACGCTTGTGTCAGAATAAGAGTGGAAAGGGTAAATAACATCTTAGTGTTATTATGAAAACAGTTTTGACCTCTTGGACCTCCAAAAAGTCTTAGGAGCCCCAGTGGTTTCTTGGACCACATTTTCAGAACTGTTTTAGGCCAACCAAATTGTTTTGGGGGGTGGGGTGGGCAGGGAGCTAGAGGATACATTTTGGTGTGATTCTCCTCATCCATCCCATTTGCTGTGGCCTCTATTTAGAATAAAAAGTGTGAGCAAATGGAATAAGATACATGTTTGTAGTGGGTCCCGGGATGGCCTCAGATGAGCAGCGAGTAAGGCCGGGTGGTGCAGAATAGGCCAGTCATGTAACAGTCTGTGATACAACAGTTGTCTGGCCTGTCTGCTCTTTGTGAGAGGGCTCAGAAATAGAGTGAGGAGGTGGTTAGTACATTATCATTTGGAAAACCATATTATCCTTTGGTGTCTATTTGGATGATTCCTGGTCTTCAGTAACTAGGATGCTGCGTGGATACAGTCTTTATATACAATATTTGCACAGTCATTAATTTGGAACTACTTATTCTGTAATAAATTAATGTGCATTTATTGCCATTCTTTCTGCATTTCACTCCTTATTTGTAATGATATGTAGATACTAAGGGAAAGGAGTAAAATTAGATAAATTCATCTTATTTCAAAAAGTTTGAAACAACTGACTAAATATATTTTCCTCTTGTGCTGTTAATCTTACAAGTTGTAATTATTGCAAGTATTGGGAGACAGTGTACGAGAAGCAAAGAGTAAACATCACACGAATTAGTGAGAAATACACACATCTTTTAAAAATTCATTAAAAGCAGTGCTTATCTTTAAATTTTATATAATTATATTTTTCTTGTGCAGAATGCTGTTTTTCAGCACTAATATAGGATTATATGTTGTGTTTGATGATCAAGTCATGTATACCGAATAGTTAGTTCAAAATTCTCAAAGTTCTTTTGTTTTTTACACCTTTATTTTCACCACCAGGTATTTTACAGATTAAAATGTCATCCAGCATTGTCCTTCTCTATTTCACTGTCTCAATTTTTGTTTCCCCACTAAAGAGTCCAGCTTTATTTGAGCCTCCTCCCCCCGAGCCCCCATCTGATTCTGGCAGCCTATCCAGGAGCACTACTATGATGATGCTTTTGAGAACTTTTCAGTAGCAGTTGGCTCCAGCAAAGACACTGAGCATGTCCACTTGTAACTCTTACAGGCCCAAGTCAGCTAGGAATACTGTAGAGATAGCTGTCAACAAGTTTGGTGTGGGTGTGTCCACGGCGTATAGAGCACTGTGCTAGATACTTGTACTGAGTGAAGTCATGACATGTTCCTTTGCGAGCCATTAGTTGCTACAGAACGGCTGGCTGTTTAGATAGAACAACCTGAATGTAAGATAAAAGAACTATGTATTCTGAATGCATTTTTCTCAGATGTTGATGGAGCAGCTTGTAAACAAAGTGCAATTCATTACAATACACATCTGTAGTCAACTGAAGTTTTCATCATTGAATTTTGTGAGGTATTTTGAAATAACTTTCCATCTAAAGGTGAATTTGTGTTAAAAGGTATTGATAGAGTGTTTGGTTTATATTAACCTCATGTGTGACACATGTTCTAATTGAGTCACATTTTCATTATTTTTATTATAAGGCCTGCTGAAAATGACTGAATATAAACTTGTGGTAGTTGGAGCTGGTGGCGTAGGCAAGAGTGCCTTGACGATACAGCTAATTCAGAACCACTTTGTGGATGAATATGATCCTACGATAGAGGTAAATCTTGTTTTAATATTATGCATATTGATTTGTGCAGGCTCATGCTTTGGGTCCAAAAAAAGGTTTCTCTGATCATTGTTTTGTAACTATTCATTACAAGGCAATTATACTGAAAATAATTTCACTAAGTTATCAGAAATGTACTTGAGTTTCAAGGCTTTAACTCTCAAGTTATATGTAACCATAGATATAGAGAGCTCTGCTTCTCAGGAGAATATCAAGATCCATGACCGTCATTCTGTGTTAGTATATGTGCATTTTGATTGGAAGCGTCTTTCAGAGTTTTGTGAGAGAGTGAAAATGTGAATTTACTTCTTATCTGTACCCAGCAGTCATTAAAAAAAAAATGTGGCCATTATTTTTATGGGTTTCTTGGTAGTTTGACGTCACATGTAGAAGTTAGAGTTGAATTATACTGGTAAAATGTAATCGTTTGATGGTTGATTTAAAAAAAAATTAGTATTTTCCTGTTTTCACATTGAAGTAGTAGAGAATATTCAGCTACCTCTGCATTTTCAAAAGCTCATTCTTTGCTTTAATATATAGATATACATATAGCAGGTGTTAGATAAGGGTACCGCTACCAATCCTTAACCGTTGCTCTGCAGCCCTTTTTTAAATTTACTTAAGGAAGTGTTAGGATTATTTTTATTACAAGTTAATTAATGAGTAATTTCCAGACTTTTTTAGTTTCATGAGAACTTATCAAAGTAAAGGCCACCAGCAAAATGTGTAGAATAAAGGCCTTCAAGAGACCTTGAGAAGTCAGGTAGTATTTCCTCTGCCTTCTGGCAGCACTATGCTCAAATTATCTCAAGCAGATAAGGATTTATTTAATCCCAAAGACCTACAGGAGGGGGTGACCCATAACTATCCTTGTTAACTCATTTCCAGAATGTAATTATTAGTGTGTTTTATGCATAATCTGAATCTTCATGTTAAGTTTAACATCAGTGGAGATGAAAGTAAGTATATCACCTCGTCTTTGAAATAGTCTTATGTTATTAGTTATTTCTTAAGACTTCTTTACCCCAGGTTAAGCAGTCCTAATCCCTTAGCTTTTATACCACATCTGATATACCACTTTTTTTAATCAGCTCTGAATATTTCCCAGAGCTTTCTTTGAGTCCCAAGCTGTGGAATCTATAACAGGTCACAATGCCCTGTTAGGGTACTATGCTGTGTAACGTCTTGAAGAAAGACTTTGATTGTATTGAGGTAGAATCTGAGGGCACTGGTAGCCTTTGGGAAGATGTTATGCAGTTTAGAACACTGAGGCTTGATTAGATAACTGTTTATAAGGAAATGTCAGATATTTTTAGTACTGCAGCAAAAAATGGAGAAATAACACTTATTTGCAAACATTTGATTTAAACATAGAGGCAACTTTTATTTGGCTTCTAAGTTTAAGAATTTGCATTAGTAAAGAGGAACAGTCTAACTGAAGTGGACCACATGTATAATAGTCTATATATTTCCTCTTGACAAGTCAGTTCGATGCTGTATGGTGGTTTTGTTTTCCTTTTTTCTTTTTTTTTCAAGGAGGATTAAATAGTTCACCCGTCTCCAAGCCATTTCTGGTTCACCCATTTCTACAGCCAGGGTTACTTGGCATACTCTGCCATTTAAATCACGTTTAAAAGGAAGTTTTAATAGAATTCAGGTTAAGCATGAAAGTTTTCCTGGGATTTTGGAAGATGATTTTAGCAGAAGTTCCCTCCATCTTCTCTGAAATTCTGAGGATTTCCATGACCCTCTGTTTCCTATCAGAGGTCATGAATGCATGTGATAATGTGATGAAACAAGTTAGGAAACCTTTTGGTCTGATAAAGTGTAATATAAATCTTAAAGAAATAAAGCTAAAGGCTAATCCTTTATTTTGGTGGAAGGTAGAAAAAGTTTATAAACTCAAACTCAACTCTGATTGTGATTTCTGCCAAACCAGAAGACTTGACTTGGGAAGCATTCGTTACCTGTGACCTTTGAAACTGATGCTCCCTCCTTTGCTGCTTTAGCACCTGGGAAAAGGTACCAGAGATTGTCTCTTATCTCCCAAGTTACAATGAATCTCTGAGGGAGCTGACAGATTAAATTCTTAATGTAGTTCATCTACAAGAAAAGCAAGAGAATTTAGTAGTTTCTTTCAGTAAATAGTTAAGTAAAAATGCTAACTTGAAGATTTTGGAAAAAGTTAAAAAGGAGGATAGGGGATATCACCACTGCTGTTAGGTTTTGATTGGTGAATAATGTAGGTCAGAGAGAAAATGAGAGAGGACATAGACTTTGCACATTTGGAATTCTCATCAGTTTTCCTGCATTAAAACAAATGGAAAGAAATTTAGAAAAAAATTTAAAATCAGCTAATAACGTATTTTCTAGTGGTTTAGAATTTGCAGAGATTTAGGCTATGAGATAGATACGCAAAGTAGTCATTGTTTCCTTCATTTAAAGATAAAAATGGTCTCTGAGACGCTGTGACTTGCCTAAGGATACTTAGCTACTAAGTGGTGGAATTTTAATTTAAGTTTTCTGAGACCAAGTTAAGTGTAGGCTTGTGTTAACTTTTTAAAAGTGAAAAATTAGCTTTCAAGCCAAGAAAATATTTAATATGGGAGACTGATGCAGATTTATCAAGATACCAAAATTTGAACTTAGCATACTATCTAATGACATCTTACTGGCAGAGAGGTGGTACAGAATTAAGACAGGTATGACACATAGATGGAGCATATTTATATTTGAGGCTGTGTGCCTGATAATCCCCTTCACGTCTACTCTGAAGATTTTACCTTTCTCTCTTACGAAGGCCACCAAAGAGTTCCAGAGATAATGAAGTAACTCGTTAGCAGGGCAAGATTATTAAAAACTTAAAGCAATCCCCCAGACACAATACCAGGCTCGAAATAATACATGCTTTTATAGTTTAGAGATCGCTTGTTATCATTAAAACATGTTCCCTGAAATGTGTTTTTCCAAGCTAAAATTTGTTGGAAGGAGAAAAATGTTGTCTTTAAAAAAATGTAAGTAGTTATAGACATAGAGATCAGAATGATCAGTTGATCAATTAGCAAATAATATATTTGCTACTGCATATAATGTGTTAGTAAAAATAGACATAGAAGTATTTTTTAGCAGGCTCTAATTTATTGATATTTGCATGCTTCTGTTAATGTGACACTTATAATTCAGTACAAGTCTTATGCCTTTCTTATTGAAAGTTTCCTATCAGTAAGAAAGAATGAGTTCATAATTGGATTAATTTGTTCCCTCTTTAGTGCTCTGAGCTGTAGAGTGTTTATTCACCAAGATTGATCAGTTTCTCTGTTTTTTTATTTTGCCTTGTTAATTGTGGAATTTACTTGTGGAATAGGGTATTTGGATCATAGAGGGAAAGTTTGTAATGTTAAATCAGCACTGAAGAGTGGGGTAAGAAAAGCCTTAGGTAATGTTGTAAGCTGTTATTTTTCTGGCTTTATACATGTGTATCAATACTTAGCAGTGAGGAATGGATTGGGAACTTTGCCCCTCAGGGGACATTTGGCACTGTCTGGGGATATTTTTGGTTGTCCCAACTTGAGGGAGGCATCTGTAGTGAGTAAAAGCCAGGGATGCTGTTAAACTTCCTACAGTGCAAAGGACGGCCCCGCAACAAATGATTTCTTGGCCCAAAATGTCAATAGTGCTGAGGTTGAGACCCTAAAATGTGTTACATAAAACTTTAAACATCCCGTAAATTGTCAAATTCACGTCCCTGAATAAGGTTTATGTTAGATTTTCTAACATAATATAGATTTAAACTTTACCTTTCTAAGCTAATAACAGGTTATATTACCTTACTCTAGCACTTTATTTAAACATTCTGTTTTTAAAATAGGGTACACACAGCAATTTTGTAAATGCATTTCTCTTCAAGGCTGGCCAGCTCTTCCCCCCTTTCAAGTGAGTGCCCTCTACTGGTCAACTTATTTGCTTTTATAATAAATCACAATGAAATCCTAAGTTTGGATAGTTTTCCTATTTAAACTGTGGGTATAATCAATTTCTAAAAATATAGAATTTATTTAGAAATCTTATTTTATATAATTAATTTTAAAAATCTAAAGTATCGGTTTTACTCTGCTAATATTAATATAAAGATTACTGTGTAGACTCGTTAGGCCTAACTAATTAAATATGTAGGTGAATATTTTTAACTGAGAAAAGAAATGTAGCGGTGTAGGAGAAAATAGGGTGGTTCCATTGTTGCTAACACTGATTGAGCTTACTTTGAGGAAATAAAAAGTGGCACTGTGGCTCTCTGAATTTCTTTACATGAACAGGGGAGATAGGTTATAGAAGAGTGCAAAGCTTAGCCATGTGTTACATGGGGTGTTAGGAAGGGCATATTCAAAAGTGGCAAATTGTGAAAGTTTACATTTTGTAGAACAGTTGTGAGCATCTGATGTTTAGAATAACACAAAATTCAGGCACTGTATTTAGGTCAATTTAAGAATAAGTACTTAATAATAATAACTTTATTTAGACCTGAATATTAAAAATTATTGGACATATTTTATGCTAACTTGGGTTTTTATAAATATAAAGCTTTAAAAACATACAAATGAAAGTTGGTAATGGAAATAAGTGAAAGGAAAAAAATGTTTTTATGGTTTGGCATCTTTTAAGAGATTCTAATTTTAACAATGCAGCTGGTTCCTTAATTCCATCAATATTTATTCAGTCCCCACCCCCCCCCCCCCCCCGTACCATGCAGCCTTCCTAGGGCCTGGAGATACATTGAGGAGCAAAAGGGACCAGATCCCTGCCTTCATGGAGCTTATTGGTCTTAGATGTATTTTGAAGAGCAGTGTTTCTAGACAGCGATCCTAATTATATATAACTTAATTCAGAGGCTTTATGCTTTAGGAAGGCATTAGATTTCTTCTCTCTCTTAGCTGTATTGTCTCATACTTTCTAGGTTTATGGAACAGTTATATTATTGTGATCTTAATGTAAAATTAGTGGAACTCTTAATAAAATTACTAGTCAAAATAAAATATTTGAGAGAATTAAGTAGGGATATAGTGCTTACCTTAGGTAATTTTTTCAGCTTTTTATTTTGAGAAGTTGCAAACCTATAGAAAAGTAGTAAAAAATAGTACAGTGAATACCTGTTACCCTTAGACTTGACATATTTGCCTTCTGTGTGTGTGTGTTTGTATGTATATATGTGTATACACACATGCTTGAATATATATTATTTATTTTTGCTGAAATACTTGATAATAAGTTGCATATGTTGCGACCCTTTACCTCTAAACTTCTACCTTCTAAAAGAGGTCTGCTTACTGGCCACATCTAGCCTGCTGTCTGTTTTTGTAAAGTTTTATTGGAGCACTGCCATGCTCGTGTGTTGATATGTTGTCTTAAAGTGGCAGAGTTGAGTAGTTGCAACAGAGACCAATGACTATCTGGCCGTTTACAGACAAAGTTTGCTGATCCTATTCTAAGAGGAATATTTCCTTGTGTAACTACAATGCAGCGATGAAATTTAGGAAGTTCAACTTTGATACAATACTTTATCTAATATACAGTCCCTATTCAAATTTTATCAGTTCCCAGAATTTTTCTGATCCAGGATCAAAAATTGGTTGTCCTGTCTCAAAGTCTCTTTTAATCTAGAGCAGTTTTTCAGCTTTCCTTAGTCACTTATGATAATAGCACTTTTTAAAGAATTCAGGCCAGCCGTTTTTGTAGAAAGTCCTCTCATTTAGTTTTGTCTGCTAGTTTCCTCATGATCAGATTCAGGTTACACAGATTTGGCAGGAATACTAATAAGTGATGTTTTGTCCTTCTTGGCGCATCAATCAGTACTCTGCGGGCTTTAAGATACTTTAAGAGCATAAATATCCTGTTCTCCAACATACTTGTACCCAGTGGCATGTAGCATCCACTGCTAATTCTTGCCAGAATAAATTACTACCATTGTGGTTGCAAAATGGTAATCTTCTAACTCTGTCATTACTTCTATGTTTATTAGTTGACATGTACCGTAAATAAGGGCTCTCTCTTTACTCTTCCCTCTCCTTATTTCTCTTTACTCTTCCCTCTCCTTATTTATTTGTTTGGTTTGTCTTATTTGTATCAGCATGGACTCATGGATTCTTTTGGTATTCAATGTATCTGTTACTGTCATTATTGATTTCGATGCTCAAATTTGTTTTTGATATGGCCAGTGGAATCTCTTTGAAGCTGGCCCCTATCCTTTTGACATAAGCTCATCAGTTTTTGAGCTCTTCCCTACCTTCTGGAACAGTGTGTTCCAGGTTCACCTTGTTCTTTCCCTATTCCCACCTTGGATTCAGCCATTTGTCAAAAGAGCCCTCATTCCTTTTAGCTGGAAATGCCATTTAGAAATCAAGACCTGGATGTTAGGTATGTTTATTGCTACTGGGGTGTCACTGCTTCTAGACCCTTTTCAATGGACAGAGCTAAGAAATATATTTTATTTAAAAATCATGAGTTCGTTCTTCCTCACCTTTCTCCATATCTTCTTTCTCCTGTGGTGAGAACTCTGGTTCTACCTTATATGAATTTTAATGTTAAACATTAGACAGCTGTTGAAATAAAAATGATAATGTCAGCCTTAAATCCTAGTTCTTGTAGTAGTATCTAAGTAACACAAATTGAGTGAATTAACATTCAGTTAGCTTGTTTATTTGTGGAATTGAGATTAAATATTTTTCTCCATTGGGAAATGTAGGGATTGTTTTCATTTTCAAAATATTCTTAAACCATTTAGGAAAACATTTAGGAAAAGATTGAGCTATTTGGCTACATAAAAATTAAGACATCATCTTTAGCAAAAATGCAAGACAAATGGAAACCTGGAAAGCCTATTTGCATCATATATCAATCAATAAGCTCTCATATAGGGGCTGGCCCCGTTGCGCAGTGGTTAAGTTCACATGCTCCACTTTGGCAGCCCAGGGTTCGCAGGTTTGGATCCTGGGCATGGACATAGCACCGCTCGTCAAGCCATGCTGTGGTGGCATCGCACATAAAATAGAAGAAGATGGCACAGATGTTAGCTCAGTGACAGTCTTCCTCACACACACAGAAAAAGGAGCTCTCGTATATGAATTAGAAAAAATTAAACATTCAAACAGAAAAAAAGGGGGGAGTGGCTAATAATATAAATAGCCAACCTATATACCATAACGTAAATAAAAAAAAAAAATGATGTATAAACATATAAAAAGATACTTCATTAGTATAGAAGTGCAAGTTTAAACAATAGTATTTTTTAGTTTCGAATTGGCTAAGATTAGATGATAACAGTGCTGGCAAGGAATGTTTATTGCAGTGTTGTTTAATGGAAATAATCCACATGTCTACCAGTAGGGAATGAGTAAAGTAAATTATGGTGTATCTATACCAATTATATTATACAGTTGTTGAAAAAGATTAGGTAGATCTCTGTACTGACATTGAAAAATGTCTGTTATGTAAGTGAAGCTGCATCATAGCACATTGTGTAGAATATGATTCCATTTGTCTAAAACCACTGTGATATGTGCATAAAATATGGTAGGACATCTGCCAAACTCTCATTCTCTGTAGAGTTTGATTTTTAAAAATGAGCATATACTATTTGAAAGGAAAAAGTAAATACTCGTTTTTTTTTTTTGGAGGAAGATTAGCCCTGAGCTAACATGTGCTGCCAATCTTCTTCTTTTTGCTGAGGAAGACTGGCCCTGAGCTAACGTCCGTGCCCATCTTCCTCTACTTTATATGTGGGACGCCTACCATAGCATGGCTTGCCAAGCAGTGCCATGTCCGCACCCAGGGAACCTGCGAACCCCGGGCCATCAAAGTGGAACGTGCAAACTTAACTGCTGTACCACCTGGCCGGCCCTGTAAACACTCATTTTTGAGGGAGAGAAGTCACTAATGTATTAGATACCATTATATTATTTCATATTTACTTTCTTCCCTCTTTTTAAAGCCTCAACAAATTGGATAATGCAGATGTATCTTGGATAAAGAAATCGGTATCAGACCAATTAAAGAATAGCTGAGAGATATATAATACAAAACATGAAAATTATATTGGCATGTGGAATTATTAAGATTGGATCCACGATCGATCCAGCCTCACATTCTGACCTTGGCATCAGGTGATAATTTGTGGGAGAATGCCACATGACTTCAACAGTTTATAGATGTAGGCTTTATAATATCCTCATTTTCAAATCTGTTATGCAGGTTTTCCTTGTTTATTCAGATTTTTGAACCAGCTTTATCTCTTGAAAGTAGTCTCTAGGCTTAAGCTAAGATTCAATATTCTCATAATTCTCGTAATTTCAAGTATCCATCATTTAGTAAGAAGTCTTTGTTTTCTTTATCCTTACTTTTAATGAATGTCTTAATCAAAAATTCTGTCATGAGAACCAGCTCTTTTAACACTCTTGCTGCCTAATCAAAACAGAAATCCAAACCCTCAGTTTTGGATCGTCTTCCCTGGAGCTCATCCAGCTTCATTATATGTAATTTGAAATACAGTGACCGGTTTTACAAAAAAGTTGTCCAAGTGGAGATGTACAGTGATTTTATAAGGACACCATACGACTGTTGCTGTCCATTCCTAGTAGCCAGTGTCCTGCCCCCTACCTTTTTGGCCTATGATAGCATGTTCA
Organism: Equus asinus; assembly: GCF_041296235.1. Lineage (NCBI taxonomy): Eukaryota > Metazoa > Chordata > Mammalia > Perissodactyla > Equidae > Equus > Equus asinus. The sequence continues at coordinate 35,129,936 of NC_091811.1, read as the reverse complement.
GTGTAATACATAAAATAATACAGTTAACTTTTTATAGCACTTTCCATTTTATAAAGGGATTTTCATGATCTTTAATCCTAACCTATGTAGTCCTGTTTGTTGTTATTTACCTGCTTTTACAGTTGACGGAACAATGGCTTAAAGCAGATGAGAGATTAAGTAGTTTGCCCACGCTCACTCCACAAATAAATGGAGTTCTGCGACTGCCCATAGATTGAAGATTCAGGAGTACATCTCTAGCCTAGACTTCTGTCCTGAGCATCAGCCCAGTATATCAAGCTGCCTGTAGGTCATAGCCACTGGAAGAACCCACAAACATGGAATTCAACATGCTGCAAACTGCACTCATCTTTTCCTCTTCCCTTCCCCTTCTGTTCCCATCCCCAATCAATAAGCTCTGCTATTTAAAAAAGTTCAAATATAATTCACATAGCATAAAATTCATCCTTTTAAAGGGTCTAGTTCAATGTTTTTTAGTATATTCACAAAGTTATGCAGCCGTCACCACTATCTAATTCCATAACATTTTTATCACCCTAGCAAGAACCCCCGTACCTGTTAACAGTCACTCCCCAATTCCTCCTGCCAGCCCCTGGCAACCACTAATCTGCTCTCTGTCTGTGAAATTGCTTATTCTGAGTATTTCCTATCATTGGAATCATACAGTATGTGGTCTTTTGTGTCTGGCTTCTTTCACACAGGATAAAGTTTTCAAGATTCATCCCTGTTATTGCCTGTTTTGATACTTCATTCCTTTTTATGGCTGAATAATATTCTGTTGTATGGATATACCATATTTTGTTATCCATTCCTCAGTTGATGGCATTTGGATTCTTTCCCCTTTTTTTGACTATTTTGAATAATGCTGCTGTAAATGTTCGTGTACAAGTTTTTGTGAACATATATTTTCAGTTCTCTTGGGTAAATACCTAGAAGTGGAATTGCTGGGCCAGATGGTAGAGCTTTATGTTTAACTTTTTGAGGAGCTGTCAGACTGTTTTCCCTAGTGGCTGCACCATTAACATTCCCACCAGCAATGTATGAGCGTAGTTCTGCCAATTTTATCCATCAACTATTTCTCACAACTATTAATATCCATCAGTACTGTTGTTGCTGCCTGTTCAGGTTCTATCACTTCTTGTAATAGTTTCCTAATTCATCTCCCAGCCTCAAATCTGATCCCTTTCTATAATTGGTTATAATAATGCTAATAATGTTATAATAATAATGTGAACCTGGTAAATCTGATCCTCCCTTTCTACTTAAAAACCTTTCAGTGATTTAGTATAAGATGAAGTTCACAACTCCTTAATATGGCATACAAGACCCTCCGTAAGCTGCCTTCTGCTTGATTGTTTCACTTCTACTTACCTATAATCCTTCTAAGCTAAAGTTTTAGCAAACTTCTTGGTTCCATGTACTCAACATGCTGTTTCATGTTTTTGTACTTTCTCTGTGCTCCTCCCTGCCTGGAATGTCCCTGTCATCCCCTGTCTTTCTTAATTCATACAAGCAGAGTTGATCTCTCCTTCTTGTGTGCCACCACTGTACTTTGTCCTGCATATGGTGTTGCATTTATTTCATTGTCTTTTAATTATTTGTTTACATTCATTTCTCTCCCACCTGACCTTGCTCATTGAGGTCAGAAACTGCATAATGTCTGGCACAGTATATGACACTTAGTAGATTTTTACTGAGTGTTCCTATGATCCAGGAGAGAATGGAGTAAGTAGGTGGGATTGAACAAATATGCTTGTGTTTATATATCCCCAATTCCTTGTTTCTTCCCTATTATAATTCTAGTATACCAGGTTATTGTACATGTTTCTAGCTGTCTTTGAGAACTGTCTACAACAACCTTCGATGGCTTATAACCAATAGTGTGCAACATATCATTCTGTAATAGATTCAAATAATCTTTTAGAAGAAACAAAATCTTGAGTGTTAAGAGAGTAAGAGTAAGTTTCTTGTTTTTTCCTGTCAGTGTTATTTAGCAGTACATGTAAACTACTTAAAATACTTAACACATTAAGAAAAGCTTACGAACATTTCAAAAGTGAATACACGAATAATACTTCAGCTGACATTTGCAGCAGTCCTATTCATTTTTACAAGAGCATCTGATGGAATCAGCAGCATGAAGAAGGAGATTAAATGGGATAATGCTTGTAATATGCTCGTCACAGTATCTGACACATAAGTAGGGGTGCAGTAATGTTGGCTGTTATAATTAATAATATGGTTACCTTTAGTAAAAGTTACTAATTTCTTTAGGTTTTTTGTTTACTATAATGTCTTCCAATGTCAGGGTTACTGCCTGAGTTGGAAATCTCAGTTGAGTATTTTAAAATGATGAAGGTACTGAATTACTTTGTTACTGCTAATTATAATAGAAAAATAACAAAATGATGTCCTGGTCACTGAGTTTCTCTCATCTTGAATGATTTAGTCTTGTAAATTCCTCTAATGGATCTATAGATAAGTTTCTTTACATAAAACAACACTTAAAAGCTTGTTAATAAACTGGACAACACTTTTTAAAAAAATTATACAGGGGCCGGCCCTGTGGCCAAGTGGTTGGGTTTGCACACTCTGCTGCAGCGGCCCAGGGTTTTGCCATTTGGGATCCTGGGTGCGGACATGGTACCACTCTTTGGGCCATGCTGGGACGGCGTTCCACATGCCACAACTGGAAGGACCCACAGCTAAGAACATACAACTATGTACCGGAGGGCTTTGGGGAGAAAAAGGAAAAAATAAAATCTTAAAAAGAAAAAATTACACAAGTCAGTGCACAAAAGATGAGAATTCCAAATGGGCAAAGGGCACAGGTGATGGGAATAAATATAAAAATATGAAAACAAAACTGTTTAACATTCTTAATCTTCAAAGAAATGAATAGTAAAACAATAAGAATTTTTAGCCTAACCAACTGACAGAAATTTAAAGAAAAATAAAGATATAAAATCCATTGTCAGTGAGTGGTGATGAAATGGGTACACTCTTAATGCTGTATGGAAGAGTAATATAATGAACATCATGTATGCACCAGCCAGCTTTTCCATATCTTAACATTCTGCCATATTTGGTTTAGATCCTTTTTCTTTTTCAAGATATAAAACTTAATACAGTTGAAGGTCCCTGTGTTCTTCTCTGCAGTCTTATTCTCTTCCTTCCCACAAATGTTTTTAAATCTCAGTATGTATTGTTTTGTTTATATTTTTACATTAAAGGTTTGATATTATATAAAACTTGCTTGAATACAGCCTTTATTAAAATATTCTTAATATATGAAATTTTAAAATTTACTTTATTGATTTAATAGAATTTACAATATTTTAAACTTGAGCTTATTTTTATGAGACTGTTTCTTAGTGTCTGCATGTATTTACATTGAATGGATTCATTTCGTTTATTCAGCAGACAATCCTGATTACCTAGTGTGTTCAGGACTGTCATGCACAGGGTATATAGTGGTGAGCAAAACAGATGTGAGCCCAATCATCATGGAGTTTGAAGCCTAGCAGGGGATATAGACCTAAACATTGCACAAATAAATACATAGTTACAAAATATAATATGTGCCTGAAGGAAACATCCAGGTGCTAAGGACGGAGAGTGGTAAGTCCTTTGGATTTTATTTTTAAGAATGATGGGATGCTATTTGAGGACTTGAAGCAATCAAGTGACATGATCTAACCTACATTTATAAATGATCACTGGCTGCTGTGTGGGGAATAGACCGTGATAGTAACCACAGGGATCCCTGCTGGGAAGCAGCTGCAGGAGACAGAATCGCTCTCATGGGCTAGGGTGATGGGGGTGGCTGCTTGGATTTGGAATATATTTTGAAGATGGATAAATGGTGTAAGATTGTGGGTAAGTATTAAATGCCTGTGTAATTTTTCTTTGTAAGACATTTTAGGATGCCATGTTAAGAATATCTCTATTGTAACTATCATTTCTTAAAAATAAACCGTATTTCCTTAGCATTGTTTACCACAAGTGACAGTACTGTGTCAAAGGCTATGAACATTTGCACGGCTCTTGATAAATCCTGAATGCTTTCCAAAAGGATTGTGCCTGTTTATTATATCACCAGAAATATTTGAGTGCTGTCTGCGATTAACTTTTGCCAGCATGGTATATTTCATTTAGAAAAGTTTTTTATACTACTTTAGTAAATAAAAAAATAGTGCTTTGGGTGTGAGGGGAGACAAGTGGAATAACTTTCTTTCATTTAATATTTGATTATGTTGAGTTAGTTTAAGTGGCTTTATTTTATCCTATGTCCCAAAGGATGTTAGTAACCTATGTCTCTGATCTAAAAGTTTATTGTATTCGAAAGACTGGAAATCGTACTAATTAAAAATGTAAAGTTTTGATCCTTTTCTTCCTCTATCCTTAACTGGTTTCATTGTAGAATCTGTATTTTTAAACTGGTTGGGCTTTGATAACCTGTGCTTTCTCAGCGTGGTGACTTTTTTTTTTTTAAGTGTAAAAGGAATAAATAATATGTGTTGAGAATACTTCAGATTTGTGAAAAGGTATTTTATTAGCTTAGAGCAGGGGTTGGCAGACCTTTCAGTAAACAGCCACATGGGTCTTTGTCATATCCTCTCTTTTTTTTAAAACAACCCTTTAAAAACTGTAAACACTATTCCTAGCTCATGGGCCATACAGAAACAGGTGGCAGAGTTTGGTCTGTGGACAGTAGTTTGCTGAACCCTTATTTAGGCTCCAGTCTTGGGAAAGATTCTACATTGATGCATAGATTTTTTTCTACCTCCACTTACTTATGGCTAACCTGAAGTTGGAACAAAATCTTTAGTATTTATATATCATTTTTGTTGTGTTCGCTTTCTGCTTTGTCATCAAACCTGTTAGTTCTTTTCAGATCATACTTCACCATTTAACACTTGTTCTTAAGTTTTTACCAAGTTGCACTGTCTTTATATATAAGCTCAGTGACTAATTGGGCTTCTAAGGATGACTCTAGTGCAGATTCACTTTGGAAATACTGAATTTTTAACCTAAACCTGTTATTTCTAATCGGCAGATTCTACTCATTGTTTATATAAGTAGGTTGTAGATTACTTTTTTCAGTAACTGAATGTGACTCAGAACTTTGCTGTCAATATTTTTAGGGTTTAGAAGGGAAAAGATAATAGGAATAAGATACGTGGGTGAATAGGGACAGCTTTTCCAGCTTCTCAGTCCCTTTGATGGAGTATTCATCATGGGAACGTGTTATGAAATATATGCATAAACTACTAATATGCCACATAAAGTGTACTTTTGGAACATAAAGTGTTTGAAAATTTTGTAAATGGGACTTTATTAATGTTCATCTTGGAGGCATTATATGTGGGCAGATGGCGAGTAATCCCCCAGTCATGCCTTGGGTATAGACTTGTGTGGCTCCAGAAACTATAGTCTTTAATTTTATTGTTGGTAGAAAATCTTAGATTTCAAGACTAAGGAAAGTATCAACTTACAAGGTTAACAGCTTAAGTTAGTATTGGTAACTGAAGAATGTGAGGTGACAGCAGTAGGTAAGGAAAATTCTTTGGTCTGTAGCCACACCTGGGTAATGAGTGGATGACTCTAGTACTTTGCTCTCAATTCCTGCTCTTTCATTATACTTCAAAACCACTGGTTTTCAATTTATAACATCCAGGAGTTCTTTGAAGTAGTTAATTAAGGAAATAGGCGATGATAAAATGTCAACCAAATGTTCAGATCTTTAGTAAAAAGCTTCTTGTTTAGAAAATAATATCTGTCCCTTTTTTTCTGATTGGTGAGATAATTAATTTTTATTACAGACAATTTGGAAAGTACAGTTTACTTTAAAAGATAAGCATGAGATCATAGTCTAATGTTAGCTCACAATTTTTAGAATTAGAAGCCAAAGAAAGAAATACATATAATATAGCATCTACTGCCAAAAAAAAGATAAGCAAGAGATAAATTATTTCTTAAATTATCTCCATCCAAGACTGCATTTAACATTTTGATGTATATACCAACAGTTTTTTAATATATGTACAGATTCATTTATGCAAGATATGTATATTTTATTGGGATCATGCTACATATGTATCTTTGTATTCTCCTTATATTGTAAATATTTTTCAAACATTTTACCAAAAACATGATTTTTAGTGGCAGTTCATCTTTTTAATGTTAGAATGGTCTGTAAAGTAGTTCGTGAACTCAGGGCACTTTAATACTACAGCCCACATGTGGAGTAGTCAGAAACAGTGTCCTTAGGTTTATCCTTTACACCCATCAGCAGCCCTGCCCCTCAGTCCATGAGCACCATCTTAGCACCATCCCTTGTCCTTATTTTTTGAGGCCTTATTTTCTGGAAGAGAGTGTGCGAAATCTTTTAGGCATAAGTATTAGTCAAAAGTCAGAGGAAAATCAGATTTTCATTTCAAGATTGTGTTAATGTTACCCACTCCTTTTCCTTTACACAGAGTTACCTAGTCTCTTTGAGATATCCATCCATCTCTCTCTCCTTCTCTGCCTAGCCCCCTTTTTCTGTTCAACAGAGGCCCCACAGAATTTGCAGATAAAACAATCATGCTCTTTACCATTATCATAGTATCCATCTGGCTGTTGGATATTGTTCCCAGGACTTCAGAAATGGATAAAGGCCTTAAAATCCTCAGGATTGACCATTCTCTTGTGTATTCCCTTGGCTATAAGTAAAATAGATGCATGACAATAATTTGTACGTTGATTGATTTTTCTTGCCATCTAAATCATCCTGAATAATAGAGTTGGTAGAACTATCCCATTTTTGTAATAATAATTTTCTTTTATGCAGAATTTGGGTCTTTTTGTTACCAACATGTACACTTGCATTGTTGAATCTCTGTATAATCCTTTCTTTAAAACCTTTTTTTTAAATTGTAGTAAGATATACATAAAATTGCATTGCAGCCGTTTTTAAGTGTACAATTCAATGGCATTAAGTAAATTCACAATATTGGGCAACCATTAGCTCTGTTTCCAGAACTTTTTCATCATCCCAAATTGAATTTCTGTGCCCGTTAAGCAATAACTCTCCAGCTCCCTCTTCCCCAGCCCCAAGTAGCCTCTATTTTTCTTTTTGTCTCTGTGACCTTACCTATTCTAGATATCTTATATAAGTGGAATCATAGAATATTTGTCCTTTTATGTCTAGCTTATTTCATTTAGCGTGTTTTCAGGGTTCATCCATGTTGTAGCATGTATCCGAATTTCATTCTTTTTCATGGCTGAATAAAGTTCCACTGTGTGTGTGTGTGTGTGTGTGTGTGTGTGTGTGTGTGTGTGTATGTATGTGCGCATGAGCGTTTTGCTTGTCCATTTATCTGTTAATAAACACTTGGGTTGTTTCTACATTTTATCTATTATAATAATACTGCTATGAACATTGGCATACAAGAATCTGTTTGAGTCCCTACGTTCAGTTCTTTTGGTTGTATACCTAGAAATGGAATTGCTGCATCATATGGTAATTCTGTGTCTGACTTTTTGAGGAGCTGTCAAACTGTTTTCCACAGTGGCTGCACCATTTTACCTTCCCACCAGCAGTGTGTAAAGGTTCCAGTTTCTCCACATCCTCACTAACACTTATTTTCTTTTTCTTTTTTTTTTTAAATAGCCATCCTAATGGGTGTGAAGTGGTAGCTGATCGTGGTTTTGATTTGCCATTCCCTAATGATGTTGAGCATCTTTTCATATGCTTATTGGCCATTTGTATATCATTGGAGAAATATCTATTCAAATCCTCTGCCCAGTTTTGAATTGGGTATTTTGTCTTTTTGTTGTTGAGTTGCATCTAACACCTTTTAAAAGTAAAAGGTGCACCATAATAATCCAGACTGTGTTTCTCCCTTCTCAGGATTCCTACAGGAAACAAGTAGTAATTGATGGAGAAACCTGTCTCTTGGATATTCTCGACACTGCAGGTCAAGAGGAGTACAGTGCAATGAGGGACCAGTACATGAGGACTGGGGAGGGCTTTCTTTGTGTATTTGCCATAAATAATACTAAATCATTTGAAGATATTCACCATTATAGGTGGGTTTAAATTGAATCTAATAAATTGACATGGAGGAGTAATTGTATCTTCCATTTATAGAGTCTTTGCTAACTGCCGTGCATAAATTAACTAATTTGAATTTTAAAATAATTTTTGTGAGGTGGATAATATCTCCGTTTTACAAATGAAGTTCTTGAGGAGTTGAGTAGTTTGTTCCAGATCGCATAGATAGTTGTCGAGCTGGGATTGAAACATAGCCTGTTTGACTCCAAAACCTGTGCTCGTAACCACTCTACACTAGAGAAACGAGGCTTTGAGCTGGATCCATCATACAGGGAAAGCCATCAGTAAAAATATGACAAGGTAACTGAGATGGTACCACTGGAAAAGCCTTAAAAATAAGCAAGTATATTTAGTGTGGAATTTCTTGGAATTGGATAAACATTGGCCTTAGATATTTAAGGGAAAAAACACAAGTCTGAAGTGTAAAAGATTGAAGTTTTTAAAGAATTTTAAAGTTTAAAGAATCTGACAAATCTGCATAAAACTGACTACTTTTATTAAAATAATCATTATTGGATTAAGTATATATTCTATTTCATTGAGGGTTTATAGTTTTTATAAAACTGCATATTAAGCAAATATCCCATTCATCAGCTATGTCGTACAGCAGTAAACATACAACTAGTTTAAGAGGTCTAACGTTTTACTTACGTAACATTTATTATAGCATGTTTTCTCTGTGGTCTAGTAATAGAGAAAAAGAAATTTGGGTGAGTGACAGTATTTTTGTAGAATAGTAAACAGGTGTAAATATGTTAACTTCTCCAAGTTTACTCAGTTAATAAGTAGAGGAACTCGGAATTTGAACCAATTCTGACTCTTGTCTACTCGCTTCTTATTCCATGCTGCATCTTTGAAATTCACCTAAAATAGTGAAGGAATATAATTTTGCCCCAAATTTAGAGTTTATCCACAGCTTATATTGAAAAATATCAACATATAGAAGGACTTTTATAGAATAAACAGAGTAATAATGTCAGTGTTGTCCACATAGAAATCAAAATCCACTTGGCACTTGCTTTGAGAAAGGAATGTATAAATTATGTTAATTTTTAATTTGTGTTTGTATAAGAACTTTTAATTCTATAGGTATACATTTAACAATATATAGTATATGTTTCTAAGATTATAATTTTAAAAATCAGGCATAGTACTTTCTTGGCCTAGAATTTTTCACTATTTTTTGTTTTATCATTGTGACCTACCTGCATATGAACATACTAGATTATAGTTTTACTGTATTTCTAGGTATTTGATCTTTTAAGAGACGTAGAAGTTCTCTGTTGAAGATGGAGGAAAAAAATAACTAGAAGGAGAATGAAGGAAAATTTGGTGTGGTGGGAACTAGGAATTCCATTAAAAGTCTTCTTTCAGCTATATTTTATGAAACAAAGTTGTGGACAGTTTGTGAAAGATTTTTGTTACTAATGCCTCTGCTGTAACTTTTTTTTCTCCCCAGAGAACAAATAAAAAGAGTTAAAGACTCTGAAGATGTACCTATGGTCCTAGTAGGAAATAAATGTGATTTGCCTTCTAGAACAGTAGACACAAAACAGGCTCAGGACTTAGCAAGAAGTTATGGAATTCCTTTTATTGAAACATCAGCAAAGACAAGACAGGTAAGTAAAACTGTAATAAATATAAAACTTCTCTACAAACTGTATCAGGTGATTTTAATCTTAATCAATTTACTAATATATTCTAATAACGTCATTTTGGGAGCAGGAGGGCAAGAACATTAATAGATGTACATACCTGATAGCATAACTTACATCATTTAATGTAATTTATCAATTTTTCTTTCCCTTATACTAAAATAGGAAATAAAACAATATTTATCTGGTAAATGTTCTCTTAAGGATATGAGAGGGCAGCGCTTCTTAATCCAGTGTTAATGGTATTATTTTTGGCTTTGGTTTTTTCCACATTGAACATTTCTCTTCAGCTCAGCACATCTTACATTCAGGATTCAAGAAATGTGGGACTCTTTTTTTACTGTTATGTTTATGAAGTCGAAGAACAGGGGAACAAATTTGAGTTTCCTATTTTAGAAGTGCTTTTAAGAGCATTATGTCATATGTTTCTGGATTAAATTTTGTTGTATTTGAAGGATTTTACTTTGGTAGAATTTTTTTTAAGGATATATTTATTTCTGGAGAAAGTTTTCATTAAAACAAGAGAATATTTAGAAAGTAAATAGAAATTCCTAATTATTCCTTTACTGTGTTGTTCTGACAAAAATTAATGCCAGATTGACCTTGAATTTTGTTTCAAAAATTATCTTCATTTTGAGTAACTTTTTCTCTAGGTAAAATAAAAGAATTTCTGTTGATATTATTTAACCTATTTGTATGAAATAAGAGTTTCACATATAGAAAAAAATCCTAGGAAGTAATATATAAGGATATGACTGAATACAATTTTCATATACTAAGAAATTGATGAATTTATGTTCCATACAAGATGAGTGTTTGTTTTGGGCTTTGTCTGGTTACGTTTACCTGTGAGCCCAGAAAACCAATTTTGTGGAATTTAACTTCTGTAATGCTAGGAGTTAAGAAAATTGATGAACAACTCACTACATGGTTGAACTTATAAAAACAGACATTCTAGAACTTCCATTGAATTTTGTAAAGAGGTAAAAATTTAAAACTAAACCATCATTCAGCTAGTATATATGTCTGTCCCCAGTGGAAATCCTATGTACCTCTTCCCAGTTGTACAAATTTGGTACACAGTGAAAAAACAATGAGTTCTATTTTAAGTTGTTGTTTTGGGATTAAAAGCTGCATTTCTGTAGCTTGACCATAGTACAAATATCTCATTCTAAAACCTGATTTATAGGTTAAAGACTTGCTATATACATCACTTCACTTCACTTTAGAGGAATTCAGATCTCATTCAGATCCATTCCCAAGGTCCCAAAGACTGGGAAGAGGTTTGGTTTTCTTCTTTTTACATGTCTTCTCTGACCAGACTCCTTGATTTCCCTTAGGGAGGAGGTACTCAAAAAACATGATTATAACTTTTTCTCCCAATATTTTCTATGAAAAATTTTCAAATATAAAATTGAAGGAATTGTATTGAAAACCTACTACCTAGGTTATATACCATTAACATTTTAACTTACATTATTTGTAGCTTTTAAAAGCATTTTTAGACTAGTGAACATTTTAGTTTACATTTTACAAAGAAAAGAAAAAAACCAAAGAGACTTGCCTCCTGTTAATAAAGGGTTGCAAATAGACCAGTGCTTCTCATACTTACATATGCATATGAAAAATCAACTGGGTTTCTTATTCAAATCTAGTTCTGATTAAGTGAGTTTGGGTTGGGACCTCGATTTACATTTCTAACAAGCTCTCAGGTGATGCTGATTTAGGTACTGGGACTGCCTTTGGAGTAGAAAGGTCATAGAGGACAGTAGAAGGGAGTCTTGTTCCCACAATGTTGCACTTCACTTCTCATGTGATAGCCTAAAGTAGCTGTGTCTTCTTTCCTTGTATGGTTACCAGCTCAGACATACTGGTTGATTCTTAATATGGTTTAATATACCACAGTATTTATAATTAATCATTAAACTACCTGGTTTCCTTTTAAAATAGACTTTTAGGTTTTATACTGGTTTTTGGCAGCGGGGGTGGGGTGGAAAGGTGTATGTAAGTCTGTATGCTATGGAAGTGGATTAACTTAAATTTGCTTTGTAGACATTTTTGTGGATCATCTAATTAAAGTATAGAATAATAGAATATAAAGAATACCTGTATTTTATTTCTTAACCTGGCACTCAGCTTTTTTTATTTATATCTTGTTTTTTTGATATCTGTATGTAATTTATGTTGCTTAACTTATTTAGTTTATGATCTTTAATTTCTTTTTATTACATGGACTTTTTGATTTGCCTTTCAACAGTTTATTCATCTTCTTCTTTTGAAATTAATTTGATATTTGCATGCTTTTGGAAGACTTTAAAGATCTATTCCAAGTAATCGTGGAGATTATACAATGAAATATATAAATTTTTATAAATTTTGCATCTCCAGTTTTTGTGAAAATTTGAAGCCGTATTTTCTGCAGAGTATTTTATTTGTTACTTCACCTGCTATTATTTGTTATTTGAACAAAATAAATATGCATATCCTTGTATTTATTGGCAGCTGCTTGGTTCATGCCTTAAGTTTTGGTCTTGAGCATGAACCTAAAATGCAAACACCAAAAAGAATTATATTGAAGTTAGTAGAAACAGAACATTCATTTAGAACTTCTCATAGATACAAGTCAAGGGTTGGCAAACTTCTATAAAGAGCCAGATAATAAACATTTTAGGCTTTGTGGGCCACAAGTGGTATCCGTTGGATTTTTTTTTTCCTTAAAATCCTTTAAAAATGCAATAGTCATTCTTAGCTTTTGGGCAGTACAAAACGTAGGCTGTGGCTGCCTTTGGCCTGAGGGTTGTAGTGTGCTGATCCCCGATTCTCCAGGGAACTGCATTGTTAGATTAGACACCAGAAATTAGGTCAGACATTCAACTTAAATTTTACAGGCTAACATGAGTAATTTTAAAGTAAAATTAATGTATTCTCTGAAGGAGAAATAGGAGTTTTACTCTAGCGTTTTTTAAGATTAGAGTTGCAGAATTATGTACTTTACCAACTTTGTAATTTTAAAAAGCCTGTTAGATGACTATAATATATAATTATATTTCTTTACTAATATTTCTTTACTATATATATATATAGAGAGAGAGAGAGACCGTAATATAATGAATTATTTTAGTCCACTTCTGAAAGGCCAAAGTAGTTTTTATTTTCTGCTAGTATGCTGTATGTGGTCTCTATGTTCTTAGTGTTTAAAGACTGCTACCCAGTTCATATTTATCTGAGCAGTTAGTAACTGACAGATTTTTCTGGGCTTTTTGGGTAGTGTATGGCAGTTGAAGCCAAAGCACTGACACCATGGTAATCAGCCATGTGTTTTCCAGTCTCCTAAAGTCAGAAATGGGGAGAGTTCAATAAACTGAATGACAAAAGCAGAATTCTCTATCTGCTACTCCTGATTCAGCTTTTTTGCTTTCTGAAGGTCTCAATTTGAGCATAATGTGAAAATTAGTTTTACGAACTTAAAAATGTTGAGTGATTAATTTGCTGTTTTTTGTTGTTAATTTCTAGATACTTAAAATTAGTTGTTAGAAGACATCCATGAAAGAAAGCTCCTGATCAAATTGTTTTAAAAAGGCAAACCTAACAAAAACCTCCCCTTATGTGCCGTAGTTGTTTGTGTACATGAGATCAGTATTTTGAACTTTAGCTTTTTATGAATTGAAAACAGACAGAACAATTACTGAGCACCTGCTGTACACCATGCATAGCCTCCCCAGTAGTGTTATTGCTGCATTTCATTAGTACCTGAGATGGGCTATAATTTGGCAAGGTTTCTTGAGAAATTCAGCAGTGCAAGTTGCTTTTTAGAATACATCGTGTTCCTCCCATTCCTCTCCCCCAAGAAGGCTAGTATTCTTGCATCTGTTTCCTTGAAAGAGTTTGCAAGATTTTTTGCAGATAATAAGGCATTCAACAGTAACAAATCCTTATTTAAAATTAAAATCACTTAGTGAAAGCATTATAGGCACTAGGATGTAGAATGATGCTATCTGTTAGCAGTTGTTTCTCCAGTATGGAGTGCTCTTTTTTCGTAGTCTCATAAGTATGTTTTCAGATAATAGCAGAGCTGAAAATATTGTCAAATCTCTTGATTAAAAAAATTCTACATATATAAACTTGTGCAGTTTTGTTCCTCCATAAATATTTTCAAACTTGTTCTTAAGGTTTAATAAGTGATGTTTGAAAAGGAATATATGTGGCAACAAGCCATATCTCAAGAATAAATCATTGAGTGCCAGTTAAGAGCTTAGTGACTAGCCACAGGGGGTATTAAATATCTGTTTCGGCTACGCTTTATCTTTAAAAATTACCTGCAAATTTTGGAATATGAAACCAGCATTCTGTACCAGTGGTTTGAGGTGTATGTAGGATAAATAATGTTCTGTTGATGATTGTATGATTTCAAAGCATATTATCAAGAAATAAGGAATTTAAGTCTGAGAAAATATGGTAAATAACTGACTCTTTAAAATCTAATTTAAATTTCCTATTAGTAAAAGTAAGAAATGAAAAAAGTCACTCTGGAATAACTATTTCTCAGTGTTGTTAATTATCTTAGCCACGGAGGTCCTAATACTGATTGTTGGTGGTGGGTAGTAGTCTCTCTTAACTCTTGGCTTCCAATTCTCTCTGCATTGCTGGAAACAAAAATCATATATTCTGATATTGGTGATGGGGATGTGCACATTTAAAAAGCAGACATGTTCAAACTGATTTTAGAAATAAGTCACAATCAAAATTTGCTTCTGCTAAATTAGTAGAGGACCAAAACCCTGTTTTTTCCCCCCTCATAGCATGTTTTAGTCCTTCTTCATTGACCTCATAACTCTTTTTTTAAACAAGAATAAAAGTTTACAGTCTTAAAAAATATGAGCTTTTACCTGGTTTGTTTTACTTATTTATATGTATATATTTTAATTTCTTGAATTGATTTTCAAATTGAAAGAGAATAATTTGTGAAAATATCTTAAATGCCAGCTCATGCTCTACATTTTACATGCTCTACAAGAGTCATTTTTATGCCTTAAATTATCTTATAGTGAGAATCTAATATATAATTTTTTTCAAGGACGTATAAGTGAAAATAAACCCTGTCTTCTTGAGAATTAATGATAAATATAAAATATTAAAAATTTTATGTACAGGTACAAGTGGCTGTCTAATTTAAAGTACCAACATATTTAATGATTTCAGAAAATGGTTAAATGCCTGTTTTCTAGTTGGCTTAGCTAGCTAGTTGATTAAATTGATTCCGTTAAAAATAAGTTGCAAATTTTCTGGGGCTATAATGATTTTTGTATTAGATAGCTGAATAGAAATATATCACTGGGTAGTATAAGTAATTTGAGATGTACATTTTAATATATAATCAACTTTATTTAAATGCCTACTTCTTAACTGAAACTTAATTGTATGAGTTTAAATTAAAGTTTTACTTTAAAGGTAAATTAACAAACTCTAATGAAGCAGTTCTTAATATAGTCTTCAGATTTACAAAAATTAATATACCCTAAAGAATTGAGATGTCTAGACAATGGATGTGCAATGACTTCTGCATGCAAAAATTATGTCTTAGCAGCAAATGGCTGATTCTCTGTCCCTGATTGAATTTAAAACTACAAATCAGGGCCAGCCCCAGTTGCCTAATAACCTTGTTGTACTCTACTTTGGTGGCATGGGTTCCGTTGTAGGGCACAGACCTACACTACTCATCTGTTGGTGGCCATGCTGTGGCAGCAGCTCACACATAGAAAGCGGATGATCACCAGAGCATGTTAGCCCAGGGTGAATCTTCCTGAGCAAAAAAAAAAAAAAAAAAAACAACAAAAACCCCGCTACAGATCACACTTTTTATTAGCTTTTAACGTGCTGGGTCCATTTTGTCACATTGAGTTCATAGAAAGACTGATATTACTAATCCTAGAGAGTTAAAATATGCCAATCCCCATAGTGAGTAATTCATCCTTAAAATTAAAAGAACAGATTAAGCTTAAAATTAAGAGTGCAATAAAATATACCAGCTTTCCTAAACACTTATGTCTTCCTTTTAGAAGAATGAACGCGAATATTACATCTTTTAGTTTGTACTACATATAGATTAATATTTGTGTGCATTTCTCTTTTAGAGGTCAGCTTCTACTTTGGTGGTATGTTTTTCTGGACAAACCGGCAGTACAGTTAACTAAACACTGTGTCCCCTTTGGCTCCTGCCTAATTTTTTGGACTAGAGAAGACATTAAAAACTTTGTTGATCTCCATATGGACATACATGTATGATTGTGTTTATTATCATAGCATTCTTGCCATAGCCTTAAGCAGGAGAAGTCCCTTTTCCCCTTTAGAGTACTTAAATTAGAGTAGAAATTGTGAAGCCAGTATAATTGGATACTCTTCTAAAAATTATTTTTAAGACTTGTAATAAGGATACAAAATGCATTGCTGGGTCCAGCCCGGTGGTGCAGCTGTTAAGTTTGCACGTTCTGCTTCAGAGGCCCGGGGTTCTCCGGTTCGGATCCCGGGTGCGGACATGGCACTGCTTGGCAAGCTATGCTGTGGCAGGTATCCCAGATATAAAGTAGAGGAAGATGGGCACTGGGCACAGATGTTAGCTCAGGGCCAGTCTTCCTCAGCAAAAAGAGGGCAATTAGGCAGCACATTAGCTCAGGGCTAATCTTCCTCAAAAAAAAAAAATGCATTGCTATTATTTTGTGTGTGTATTTTCAACAATTCATGATGTTTTCATATTTTATGATAAACAACCCTCGTTTATCATTTTTATTTAAATAATGTAATTATTCATCTACAAAAGTCCCAGTGTGGACCCTAGAAATAGACTCGTTAGTGTTGTAATTAAAGATAGAACTCAAGATTCCAGTCTCTCCATCCAGCTTTGTTTTGAGGTTCTTTTTATATTTTGTTCTTTTAACAAAAGTTGAACATCCCTTTCGTACCATTTTTCTTCTCACTCCCCACACAGGGTGGGGGCAGGAGGAGTAATGCAATGGGGATCAGTGATACATAAAGCATTTGTTTTCCTTAAGTCAAAGAAATAATTTAAATTTCAGCTTAGGCTTTAATTTCATGCCTAGTAAACTAAGATGATTGCATTAATTGATACATAGATACTCATACATGTATTTAGGTTTTTCATAATCTCCCCTAATTCCTAATTAAAATTTTTTTAAAAAAATTCTAATTCCATTACAAAACAAAACTGATTTTAAAGAACAAACCAGGATTCAAGCCCATATTTTAAAACTACATCCCCAGTTATATTCAAACAATCTGATGTCTATTTTTTAAAAAATTCTCAAAGCTCATAATTTCAAACTTCTTGCACATGGCTGGCTATCCCAATAAATTACTATTACCAATGAAACAGACTTTAAAGAAGTTGTGTTTTACAATGCAGAGAGTGGAGGATGCTTTTTATACATTGGTGAGAGAGATCCGACAATACAGAT
This sequence comes from Equus asinus, assembly GCF_041296235.1. Lineage (NCBI taxonomy): Eukaryota > Metazoa > Chordata > Mammalia > Perissodactyla > Equidae > Equus > Equus asinus. Next base: position 35,112,711 of record NC_091811.1, on the reverse strand, counting down.
TGAAAAAAATCAGCAAAGAAGAAAAGACTCCTGGCTGTGTGAAAATTAAAAAATGCATTGTAATGTAATCTGGTAAGTTCAGCTTATTAATTTTGGCAGAAAGCAGATGTCTTTCAAAGGTAACAAAGTAGCAACCACTTTAAAGCTACTTAGGTGTGGGATTTTAGTTTGAAGTATTAAAAGACCAGAAACTTGTGTTTGTTTTCATAATTAGTACATTTATTTTTAATCTACTGGATATTATAAATGAGAGGTTTTTTTCTTTAAAAAAATTTTTTTAATTGCTTTTTCTCCCCAAATCCCCCCAGTACATAGCTGTATATTTTAGTTGTGGGGTCCCTCTAGTTGTGGCATGTTGGACGCCGCCTCAACATGGCCTGATGAGTGGTGTTGTGTCCGCGCCCAGGATCTGCACCCAGGACCTGTGAAATTCTGGGCCACTGAAGCGGAGCGTGTGAACTTAACCACTCAGCCACGGGGCCGGCCCCGAGACACTTTTGATAGTTATAGATTACATTCATCATAGGATGTAGGAAGAAAATATATAAGAAGTCCCATAGAGTTGTAAGGTTGAATGGCCCAGACGGTGGGAAAGGGCCATTCTTACCACATATTTTTTCTTTTGGACATTCCACAAGCAAATATTTGTTCTGCCTGTGTACTCTAACTTGGTGGCATCAACATCTCTTTTTTATACCCAAGTGACAAATCTGGGAGTCTTGGGATGACTCCTACATCCCTCTTTTTCACCCCTATTTGGAGTCAGTCATAAATTCCAATGATGTTACATTCTAACTCTCATCACATCATTTGTTCAGACCCCTATCATTTCTTGCTAGGACTATTATAACCTCATATTTGGTGTACCTCTTGCCACCTTCACTCACAGTGCAACCAGAGAGAGACACTTAAAAGAAATGTCATTCTCTTATCTTTAAAGCCAGTCACTAACTTCCTGTTACCTATGGAATAACATCTCAAGTTTCATAGCATCTTATATATGGCTCTTAATACCTTCCTATACCTCCAGCCTTTGGCTTTATTTCTAAAAACTCCATGTCTGAAATTTTTTGTCTTTATGTAAATAAACGCCATGTTATTTCTTACATTCTCTTGAGTCTTGGCTGTTGCTTTTGTTTGGAATGCCAATATTCTCATCCCCTAGTCATATTAATTAGCTAACACTCTTTCATGATTCTTCAGTCCCCTGTTCTTGAAGAATCTTTCTTTAAACCCTTATATTGGTCATAATGCCCTTCCTGTGTATTCCCAGTATACTGTTAACTGTTATGCACTTACCATGTTAAATTGAAATAACCTCTTTTATGTCTTATTCCTGTACAGTAGAATCTTAGAGAGTCATAGGTTTTTAATTTTTGCATGCCCATGGCCTAACGAGGTTCCTGGCATTTAGTAGCTCCCTGTTTGGATTTATTGAGTGGAATATCTCAGTTTCCTTTTTAACCAACCCATATTAAATTGAGTCTTGCTCAGAAAATATTTCACTCAATAGATGCCATGAAGTTCATGCCAAAGCTTAAGATTTTGATGCATATTTTTTGTAGTATATGTTCTGTGAGAACATGAAATAAAATGATAGGATATCGTTTATTCTGCTTAAATTAAAGGTTGTATTCTTTATTATATGAATTTAAGGTCTGAAATAAATAATGTATCTCCCAAAAGTATAAAAAATAAATCTGAATAGTAGATATTATGTGGTATACTAATCTGTTAAACTCGGAAGATGACACACAAAGCATGACTGGCATTAATTTTTACTGAGATTTATGAACAGTATTTTTTGAGTGTCATTGTGTAAAGCAATATTTTAATTTAGAAGTTGTGGTAAATTTAACATTATAATGCAACTTGAAAAGTTAAACTTTTGAAATAAAAGTAGCCATGACCAGATTTAAATGATGTTTTTTTAATTTTCTCCTCCTATTGTCTTACTCCTAGATGATTTTTAAAGTAGAACTATTTAGAATAAATTAAGTTTCATGCTTTAATTTTTATTTAAAACAAAGGTGGAAGCATATACTATTCTAAAATGTCTAACTTGTGCAAACTATATTTTCAGTGACTATGTAGTGTGAATGTCGAATCATTGTTAGGCATGATGAATGGAATCCTTTTTTTTAGTGGATATGGATAGCATTTATATAAAGAAAACAGTATACTTGATAATACTTAAAATTTTAAATAATGGTACAAAATTAATTTGACTACCATAAATATATACAAATTAATTTTTCTTAGTCCTAAAATGGATGAGTTTAAACAAAATAATTACTGGGATACTACTTTTGTCCTTTTATGTGTGTATGAGAATGACTAGTTCCCATATGAAAAGAAGGAATTCACTGCCTGGTTTTGATTAATTGTTACATTTCCCTAATCATTGAGATTATTTAATTTTAATGAGATTATATAGAAAGGAAGAGTTCAGTGCAATAGGAACCTAAAGTATTTGTCAGGATCTTAGAAAAGGGTAATGTTATCAAATTCTATCTTCACTCTCTCCTAAATACTTGTGTATTGTTTTCACCTAGAGTGTGTCTTCTCTATTTCCATATCATGGTTTTTCATTTTATCTGCTTCACTATTTTAGTACCATTGACATTTTTCTTCCTTATAAAAGCAGTTGAAATGGAGTAGACAACATAAAGATGTGGGATCAAAGGGAATCTGTGGAGGGTGGGCAAGTTGGATTAGATCCTCTTTTAAGATTGCATCCCATTCTAAGGGTTTATAATTATAAATTAGTCAAGGTTGGTGAGCTATAAAATAATTATTCTTTATTCTATCATGGGAAGCTTTTCAATCTCTGTGTTAAGGTTAGCATGAAGGTTTATATATATATATATTGCTGAGATATATACATATATATATGTATTGCTGAGAAATTACATCTTATCGGTTTTCCTTTCTCCTTTGGGTCATACAAAAGCAGTGTTTACATTGTATCAGTAATGATATCAGAAAGTGGGGAATATCAATGAGTACAGTTTTGGACTTTATTGGGACTTTTTTTCACTTGTGTTCAAATCAGTAATGCTGGTTTTTATCCTACAACTGTTTGTTTAAATGTGAGCAAGGCCTCTCACTCTTACTCTGTTTACTTCTTTAAAAATATTGGTAGTACTTTTCTAAATTTTAGATCTGTTGTAAAAAGTAGTTATCTGTAACTTGAATGAAAATGCTCTGAATTAATTTTGTTATTTTGAAATATTAATTGTGGAAGATCTTAGTAATGCAGTAAAGGAGAAATCATATCACTGTTAAATTTTTAAATTTTAAATTATTTTCAAGATAATATAACTTAATGAAATGATTGTGTTTATATGAATATTCAACAGAGGTGATTAAATGAGTAAAAACCCAATTGTCATTGTTCTTAAAGTGGCTTGATTTATACGACTTCGTTGGGTATTTGTTCCTAAGACTCCCTCTAGTGTCTAGGTTTGAAAACATTAGGTTAACAGGCCTTTTCTTTTTAGTAGTTACTACTCAGTGGAACAGATTTTAAAATACATAGAGGATATTTTTTCTTTAATTTTTATTTTGCTTTTATATTTAATTAGCTTTTTAACGGGGACATGGCAAAAATCGACTTATGTGTGGATCTTATATAATTTAAGTATTGAAGGGTTAAAATCCACTGTCCTGCTATGGCTTTGAGAGCACCATTTTTCACTTTATGAATTATCAGGTTGAAAATTATTCTGATTTGAAATCACTTTCAGTTATTACTGAGTTAGATGCCTTGCTTTGATCATAAATAGATGTAGACCAAAATGACCTAATGGAAATTTCTTTGAAGATACAGCATTTGGCTTATATGGCAAGCTTTTGAATACTTAGTATACTCAACAGAAACTAAAACAATAATAAATACAGGAGAATCTTCTCCAAGTTGGTAGACTACACCATTGATTTAGCTCATTTCTCCACATATCAGAGATACTACATTTTTCAAAGTAGTGTGTCTTGTGTTGGGATCACTTTAAATTTATTTCTTATATGATAAGTATATGAATGGAAACTAATGCCTTAATATATATTACTTGAAGACTGAAAGTGTATTCAAATACTGTTTACTTCTTGGTAATTATTTAAATCTAATGGATTTAAAATAAGTTTTGAACCAGAACTCAAATATTGTTACTGTGAATATTTATGAAAATAGTATACTTGCATGGCTTATATCTAATGTTTAGGAACTCAGGGATAATTAAGTGTAAATACCTGTTCATGCATACACACACACACAGGTGCATTTGGATTTTGGTGACTGAGGTGTACCAATAGGGAAAAATTAGTAGCAAATTAAGTTCTGGGGAAAAGTCATTTGTTAAGCTTATGTAAGATTCTGTGCCATTGATTTTCATTGCCTTTTGTGAAAATCAGTGGCCTTATTTATAATGTTCACAAAATATCAATGAAGAAGACATTTAAGAATCCTAAAAGTCTTATATTCAGTTGCCTAAAGAGAAATATAAAATGTCCTTATTCTTTCTCAGTATTGTTTTCATTAGTAATATATACTTTCTGTTATCTGTATACCTCAAACCATCATATATATTCACAATTTAATACTTGTTATGTATTTTTCAGGGTGTTGATGATGCCTTCTATACATTAGTTCGAGAAATTCGAAAACATAAAGAAAAAATGAGCAAAGATGGTAAAAAGAAGAAAAAGAAGTCAAAGACAAAGTGTATAATTATGTAAATACAATTTGTACTTTTTTCTTAAGGCATACTTAAGTAAAAGTGGTAATTTTTGTACATTACACTAAATTATTAGCATTTGTTTTAGCATTACCTAATTTTCTTTCTGCTCCATCCAAACTGTTAGCTTTTATCTTGAATGCTTATTTTAAAATGACAGTGGAAACTTTTTTTCCTCTAAGTGCCAGTATTCCCTGAGTTTTGGTTTTTGAACTAGCAATGCCTGTGAAAAAGAAACTGAATACCTGAGATTTCTGTCTTGGGGTTTTTGGTGCATGCAGTTGATTGCTTCCTATTTTTCTTACCAATTGTGAACTTTGGTGTGAAACAAATTAATGAAGCTTTCAAATCATCCCTATTCTGTGTTTTATCTAGTCGCATACATGGATTAATTACTAATTATAACTTCAGTTGAGATTTCCTGATTGGTTTTCCTGAAACATTGAGGGAACATGAATTTATGGGCTTCCTGTAGATCATCTTGTAGGCATCATGTCCTATAATTTCAGTCACCCTTAATGAATGTAAAGTTACACTTTTCACAAAGGTTTTTCTCCCTCTTTCCACTGCTACATGTCATGCTCCCAAAAATACTATATTTTTTCTATAAAAAGGGAAAAAATGGGAAAAAAATACAAGGCAATGGAAAATAGTAAAAGGCCATTTACTTTCCATATTAGATAAATTCCTATAATACTCTGAATAGCTTTTCCTGTTAAGGCAGACCCAGTATGTAATGAGGATTATAGCAACCATTTTGGGGGCTATATTTACATGCTACTAAATTTTTGTAATAATTGAAAAAATTTTAACATGTATAAAAAATTCTCATAGGAATTAATTATAGTCTCCCTGTGTCGATTGCTCTTTCTTAGCATAACTTTAAATCTTTTCTTGAACTTCCGTCTTTGAAAATAGTTTTAATTCTAGTAGTGATGTTAAAGATTATTTGGGCCAGTTAGCTTGGTAGGTGTTGAAGAGACCAAGGTTGCAAGGCCAGGCCGTGTGTGAACCTTTGAGCTTCACTGAGAGTTTCACAGTATGGACTGCACCCCTGTGGGCTTCCCCTGTTGTCATGCATTCGATGGTCAGAATTGGGGACTAGGAGAGAGTGTAGATGGCTCCGCAAGATACATTCTCACTATGTGGTGGTCCTGCTGACAGATCAGGAACATCACTTTTGTTTAAAAAAAATACAACAGAACTTTAAAAAAAATTATTTTAAATGAGATTTTGGGGTGGGGAATGGCAAGACTTTAATTCTTTTTTTAAACAGTGAAATCAAAAAGTTTCAAAATCTCTAGTATTGCCTAGTTCTCTTTACACTGGCTAAAGTAACATTTCATAAACACTTTACAAGTCTGGTCCATATTTAAGAATCTCTAATGCTTAAAAAGAGATAAATTAATATTAACAAAATGATTCTTTCAATGCATTTAAAATGTTACTTATTTTAAAATATTTGAAGTGAGATGGTATGTTGAGGTGAAAATATCACTGGATTAGTAGGAAAGTGACTTAGATTCTAGTTGTCTTTTACAACTCCGATTTCACTTACTGTCCATTTCTTCATGTTAAAAGAAGTCATCTCAAAAGCTGTATCTAGCATTACTACTATGTGATTTACATGCAGTTTACATAAGGATAAACCTGTTTGTCAATCTCAGCACAATCTGTAACTTTTTACCTGTTATCGTCATCACTGCCAGTCTTAGGCAAAATTGTGCAAGAGGTGAAGTTTGTTTTTGAATATCCATTCTCTAGTTTCAGGACTCCTCTCTCACATTAGTGTCATCTTGCCTGCCTACCCTTCTACATGTCCTGTGACTTGAAGCTTTTTCTTTTAATACTTCTAATTCCCCTAACCTCAAGATTTATTGCTGCTTTGGATATCTCCATGAAGGCTTCCCAACAAGTCAAATCAAAATGACTACATCTTATTTCCTCACACTCAACATAATCTGACAGATACTATAATCGGATTTGACCTAATAGCTGATTTTCAGGTGGTAACTGTACCAATTTAATCTTGATCCTTTGAACATCATCTCTTTGCTGCCTGGTCCATTAGTGACTAAGTGGAAATTTCATATCTGCTATGAGTAGACAGAACCCTATCCAGTGGAAGGAGAATTCAGTAAAGATAGTGCTACAGGAATTCCTTAGGTAATCTACAACTGGGACTAGCTGTGGGATGATATATTCCATTGTTTTAATACCTAAAATCTTACAATGAAAAATCCTTTAAAATTTAATTAATAAAGCTTGCTTTTTAGCAGAATTCATTTATTCAACAAATATTTGAGTGCCTGCTAGATGCCATGCACTACACAGGGCACTGGGGATGTTATGGTATCCCCAAACAAGGGACATACTCTCTATCCTTAAGTAGTGCTTACATTCTACAGTGGTCTGTAATATCCTGGTGAGACGTTTGGCACATGACCCAGAGATAACAATGCATATTTTAGCTTTGCAAAGAAGGGATTTAGTCTTTAAGGTTTCTTCTACTTCTAAAATAATTGTTGTTCTCTGATTCCTATGTAACTACTTTATATAAATCACTTTACTTCATCGTTTTAAAGGAGTAAACTTGATTATATTGTGTTTTATTTGGCATAATTATGTGATTCTCTTGGGACAGTTATAGTACACATTAAGTTGTATGTCAGCTAATAATATTAAAATTCCCAAGTGTGTAATATTCTAGTTGGTCTCTTTGTATAAGTAATTAAAATAGACTTTTAAAATTAAATATTGAATTCTAAAATAGTTTTGTTTGTCTGGATATGATTAAATAGATGCCTAACTAATTCACAGAAAAGGAAACTTCTGGGTAAAAATCAATATGATTTCTGAAATGCTAAACTACAGGTTTATGGAACATTAGGTAGGGTGTTAAGACCTATGTAGTACTTCCTCTTGTTTCTATACAAGAGAAAGAAAGGGCCATATTAAAGGAATCGCAGTGCATAACTGAAGGGGTTTTTAGGACTCTTGAATTTTTGATGTAGCTGGGTAATTGTTTTTTTAAGGCAGTGGTAATTATGCTTTATTATGTGAATTTTGAATGGTTTGACAAAAGGTTTGTTTTTCTAGAGATTTTAAAAGGGGAGATAATCCTAGAAATAATATAAATGTTATCTAATTATTACAGCCTTAAAGATAAAAATCCTCATGTTAAAGTTGAGAAAAATTGCTAAATTACGTAGTCTTAGCCATTAACATGTTTGTGGAAGAATGTAGCAGAAGTATGTAGTATAATTTGAATGAATATTCCCAATTAGGAATTCTAGGCTCTCTTTTAACTGAGTCACACTGCATAGGAATTTAGAACCTAACTTCTGTAGGTTATGGAAACCTTTGCCATCATTGCACAATTTTGTCCTAATATGTAAATGTTGTGAGGCATGTTAAGTTGCAGTTTGCACAAGTTCATCTCATTTGTATTCCAGTGATTCTTTTTTCTTCTAACCATTTTTTATCAACAATATATACACATTCAGTTTTTTTTGTAGGCAATAAAACTCTGTCATTTCCATTTGCCAAAAAGTAATAATTTCTTGATAATGATGTATTAATGATTTTTAAAAACCCATCAGTTACTTTAAAGCTGAATTTATATTTAATAACTTGTGTGTTAATATTGAGTAGCATGAAATCTGCATTGAGAAATTAACAGCATACAACTGGTTACATTCCTTCAGAAAATGAAAATTATTTCTAAAGATATATTCACATCAGTTCTTGAAGAATAGTCATAACTAGATTAATACCTGTTTTAGTTTAATAGTTTTAAGTACCTGTTTGGGATGATGATAGGTGACTTAGATAAATTTAGGAAAATCAAAGTTATTACTTGCAGAAATGTCAATTACAGAGGCTCCCCCTCCCCATAGAGCTCAAATGGGTTATGTAACTTTTATCCAAAAGTTTCCACTTCCACTGTCTTGTGTTTTCATGTTGAAAATACTTTTGCATTTTTCCTTTGAGTGCCAATTTCTTACTAGTACTATTTCTTAATGTAACATGTTTACCTGGAATGTATTTTAACTATTTTTGTATAGTGTAAACTGAAACATGCACATTTTGTACATTGTGCTTTTTTTTGTGGGACATATGCAGTGTGATCCAGTTGTTTTCCATCATTTGGTTGCGCTGACCTAGGAATGTTGGTCATATCAAACATTAAATTTAAAAATGACCACTCTTTTAATTAAAATTAACTTTTAAATGTTTATAGGAGTATGTGCTGTGAAGTGATCTGAAATTTGTAATATTTTTGTCATGAACTGTACTGCTCCTAATTATTGTAATGTAATAAAAATAGTTACGGTGACTATGATAGTGTGTGTTTCTTGATGGAAATTTGAAACATTTTCCCCCAATTGATATGGAATAGTTTATAAGCCACAGACACTATAGTATAACAGTGAATCTTTTTTGCAGCTTGTAAATTAGAAATATTCTTTATTTATGGAAGGTGCTGTGAACATTATGTAAAGATTGTAAGTGTTTGCTTAAACTTAAAACCAGGTTAAGTTTAGGTTCATTGTCATGTAAACCCATTACAAGTAGATGCAAAACAGATCTGTCTTGATGACAAAAGAAAAGAGTAACATTATTTATTACTTTTATCAAAGAAGGTAATTGATACACAACAGGTGATCTGTTTTAAGGCCCAAAGGGAGCCAGCAGCAAAATTAATAATGGAAATAATTAAATAGGTATGTGTGTAATGCAAGTCGTTGGCAGGCTATTTCAAGTTCAGAAGTAATCTTACTCTATACGTATTATTATTTCTAGAACTGCACTTAAATCATTACCAGGTGCTATTTGTTTTGTAGTGAACCTTGAAAATGTGCTGCTAATGTACCAAATGGGGTCAAAAATAAGGTACTCCTTCAAAAGTTAAGGGGAATAAGTATGCAAGAAATTATTTTGCTTAGTTAAATGTTCATTAAATGGCATTCTCGCCAGCAAAATGGAGAAATGGACTAAGAATAAGTGGCGAAAACCTGTTAGTTAAAAAATGTACTTTAAGTATATTATATTTTCATTCAAAATTTGGTGCACATTAATTTATAATTGGTATTTAGCAATTTGTGTAGGTAAATTGCTATTTTAATATAAAAAATTAGCATAAAGGGTTGCTGATAAAGCTCTGTATGAAGAGAATTTGAAACTCACATAAGGCAGCTCAGATATTTTTTTACATGACATATCTTGCCATTTTAAGTTAGGATTATTTTTATAATATTTGGTAGACATAAACAACTGGCACTGATTTTCAGTCAAATTATATAGTCATAATGGTCAGTTAGTTTTGTTGGTATCTGAATAATAGCGTTGTTTCATAGCTCTATATTTCCTAAGGAAGTATAAGGCTTCTAGCTCTTTCATTACAAATTCGCCCCGTCCAATAAGTTCTTTGATCTTCTCTGGGTCCTTCACATCTTTGTTTTTAAGGAAAACATTCTTCAGACGCCTTTTAAAATAGTCTGCTCCTTTTGGATAGTCTCGTCCAAGATACAGCAGCTTAAAAAAGAAAGATTATGTATTTCTAAACAATCCATGTCATATAATAACATTTATAAAACTGGCAATATAATTACTTACATTTTTGTAAAGATTCAATACTTCTCCTCTTAAAGAATTGGCCATTTTCATTTATCATAGAAAGTATCCACTTTTATACATAACATACCTAAAGAAAAGGAAAAATTTTTGCAAATAACCGTATTGTAGTCTTAAAAAAGAAGCAAAGAAAAAAGATTTTACAGACTGGGAAAATGCTCACTTTTTTTTTTTTCCGTTCAATATTTATTGAGCACTTTTATGTTCCAGGTACTGGGATATAGCTATGAACGTGTCAGATAAGATACCTGTTCTCACAGAGGCGGTATCTCTTGAGGGAGCTGTAATAAGCAAACAAGATAATTTTGAATTGTGACAAGTCCTGTGAAGGAAATAGGATAATGAGAGAGAGAAAATGGATTGTCAGAGATAGATATGTAGATGTACTTCCTTTTTTACCAAAGTGGGATGAATGAGAACTAGATTTGAATCCCGGTTGCATAATGTTGCACAAGTTACTTTAACCTTTCTGAGCCTCAGTTCCTTATCGTCAAAGGAAGATCATATTTACCCTGCTTTCAAGGCAAGGCCAGATCCCTTTGGAGGACGTTGAGAAGAGGCCTGATCAAATCTAGAAAGGTGCTCATCTAAGAAAGGCTAGAGTAGAAGAACCAGTGTGTAGTCAAGCAGCTTCACAGTTAATGGTAGATGGGCAATAACACTGGTGGTGATGAGGCCAAGTGAATAACCTATAAGGGGGTACATAAGGAACAGGCAATGTCCAGTGGGAATAGATTATGCTGCTTTAAGTGTAATTTGTTAGTGCTACTAGGGAGAGGCAGCTCCTTAAGGGCACCATGATAGCTTAAACATAGAAAATAATTCCCAGTAGTTTTATGTTTGTGGCAATTAAATCATAAAATTGCTAACATCATAAGCATTTCGTTCATGATAGGCCCAAAGTAAATGTTAATGTCACTTATAAACTCCCTTAAAATTCTTTAATTTCCATTTTCCCAATGACCTAAGAAAGCTGTTTTATACTTTTTTATATCCTTCATTAACATAAGTTTTGTGTGTGTGTAAGGAAGATTGGCCCTGAGCTAACATCTGTTGCCAATCCTCCTCTTTTTGCTTGAGGAAGATTGTTGCTGAGCTAACATCTGTGCCAGTCTTCCTCTATTTTATATGGGACACTGTCACAGCATGGCTTGATAAGCAGTGCTAGATCCACGCCCGGGATCCAAACCTGTAAACCCCTGGCCACTGAGGCGGACACCTGAACTCAACCACTACGCCACCAGGCTGGCCCCTAACATAATTTTTACTCTGCAATAATTTCAATCTTACAGAAAAGTTGCAACATAGTACTAATAACATTTTCTTCTGAACTATTTGAGAATTGCTAACATGATATCCCATCAGCCTGAATACTTTGCAGTGCCATCCAATAGAAATATAGTCACCCACCTATGTAATTTTACATTTTCTAGTAGCCCATATTAAAAAAGAAAACAAGTGAAATTACTTGAATAATGTATTTTGTTTATATCCAAAATACTATTTCAATGTGTCACACTAGCCACATTTCAAGTGCTCATCAGTACCAATGACTTAGTTGCTGCTACACTGGACAGCTTTGCTCTAGAGTGTACTTCTGATGAACAAGGACACTTTCTTAGAGAACAACACAACCATTAGAATCAGGAAGTTAACACTGCTACATTACTCCCATTGAATCCACACCCCTTCATGTTTTGGCAGTTGTCCCAAAGATGCCCTTTATAGCAAAAGGATCCAATCCAAGGTTGCACACTGCATTTAGTTTTCATGTCTCTTTAGCTTTCTTCAATCTGAAACAGTTCCTCAGGATATCCTTGACTTTCACGAACTTGACACTTGTGAAGATCACAAGCCATTTATTTTGTAGCATGTGTCTCATTTTGATGTTAACTCATAGCCAGATTCAGGTTGTGTGGTTGGGCAAAAATATAGACCTGATGGTTTGCTCATTTCATTGCGTCCTAACAGGTGGACACAATTCCAATTTGCTCCATTATGGTTGATGTTAATTTTGATCACTTAATTAAGGTAATGTTTGGATTCTCCACTGTAAAGTTACTCTTTTCTTCCCTTTGAAGTTAGGAAGTCTTTTGTGGGAGGTGCTTTGAGATTAAGTATATGTATTCCTAAAAAACCTTTCATCTTGCAAAAACATATTAAAAATAACAGGGCTTATGGGGAAAATAGGTTGGGGGCAGACCACTCAAATCCTATGCAACTGTAAACAGAGCACTAATGAAAAACAGAAATTGGTATCTGGAGAGCTAAGATTGCTCTGAGCACAGCTGGAGACTACCACAGAGATGTTTAAAATGCTCAAAAATAATAGAGTGGCCTCGGACTAGGGGTAGGGGCTGGAGACCAGGAAGGGATCAAGAGGCAGGACAAAAATCGGGATGAGGGATGTGTTTATTATGATTGTGGTGATGGTTACATAGGTGTATGAATATGTCAGATTTATTAAATTGTATTTAGACTTCAAAGTGTAGTTTATTGTATGTCAGTTATACCTCAGTAAAACTTTTGAAAAATTAGTGTAGATATGCTGGTAAATGCTAAGAGTAGGGCTGGGAGATACTGAGGTACACACGGAAGTATAGATCTATCTAAACCACGAGGCTGCCCTTTAGTAGTCAGGGTAGGTGGTTCAGCCTGCCACAAGTCAATAGCTGCATAAAAGGGGGTATGCCTCTCTGCGGAAGGAGCCTTGGATGTAAGCACTTACTTTAAATTTTTAAAAAATATACTGGAAAGACTCCTGCTGCCAGCAAGAACTTCTTGCTGAAGTTAATAAATAAATCCTATGGGAACCAATATTACTTCCTTGTTAGTACTTGTATAATCATCTTTTTTACTAGTAGTTAGCTAACTCACATAAGTACACAATGTAGAAGAACGTTTTTTTTGAGTTCATTCAGATTAGCTTTCTTGCAGTTTTCTGTTATTTTTCTCCAAGTTGCTCTTTTTCTGCTTGCTTCTGTCTAATACTTCTGAGCTTTCCTCTAAGGTCTGGTAATTCTTTTCTGTCCACTCTCACAAGTGAAAGGCCAAAAAAAGCTTTTTAGAAGACCTGCATACATGGTTGCAGCTTCCAGACTGAGCTTCACTTAGGTGATCTGAGTGGCCTTTATTGGGAACCTCTGATGTCAACATCTTGGATCGTTCCTCTTGGGCTGGTCAGATTCCCCAGAGAAGAGTCTTCTAGTCTTCTGAAGATTTGCCTGTTCAACATGAAAAAGTGGAAGAATGGACGCCACACATTCAGTATTATGTCTACCCAAATTCACCTAATTTGTTTCCAGAGTGGTTCTCGTGTACTTACTATGCCTGAGGACATCACAGTCCAGAGACTAGTAGTATTTTGTTCAGATATAAACCTCCAATTTTCTGTGGGAGGCAGGGGTGCAGTCACTTAGAGGTGTGTCTCAAATCGTTTTAACTTAGTCCTCTATAATTTACTTCATTCTTCATTTCCAATCCCAGTGGCCCTGTTAACAGTGCTTTTTGAGAATCATGCAATATAAATTGGGCTTTTCTGGTATGCTAAGTCACATTCATCTGTTCTGTGGCTTCCAAAGTTTTATTGTTGTCATCTTCTCTCTCATTTTTCCAATTTATTGTTATATCCCTTTACTGAAGATTTAGTGGAGTTTTGGAAGAGAGTGAAATTAGAAGAGTGTATTTAACCTGCTATATCAACACCTAATTTCATTTTTAAAACATTTTTTTTTGGCTGAGAACCATTTTCCAACTTGGTTTAATCTTACTGAAGAATGACTCTTAAGAACTAGGTGCTTTTAAAATAATTCTAAGTTAAATCTACATAGATATAATTTCAAATTGCAAATTATAGACTGTTTAATTCCTGGCAAAGAGCACAGCTTTATTTAATTCACAATTTGTAATTTGTGAAAACTTTTAGAGATGTGGCTTAAATTGTCCTTTTTAGCTGCTACCCTTTTTAGAAATTATGTATAACAAGGATTTACCCAGCAAAAAAGTCGCTGCTGTGGTAAGGTAAATTTGTCCAATCCTTTGATATGCTAATTTATATGAATTAATGTAGTTTATCTTTATTATTGTATGTTGACCTTAAGGCATTTCAGTTTATTTTAGCCTTTGGGAGAAATAGGCTTCCTTGGGTTCACAACTGATGAACAATTTAAGAGCAGCAGCGACCTGGGGCTGCTCCTTAGCCCTGCGTGAAGTCTATTCTTTGTAAAGAGCCAAAGAGTTGGGGACTGAGAGAAGTCCCTCAGCATGCTGAGAACTTGGATGTGTGTGGTGGCCAAGGCAGGCGAGGGTACAATCCCCATTGCTAGCCTTTTTCCAGTGACTGTGGACTGAGTTAAGACTTAACCAACTCCAGTCCTGGGTTAAGTGAGAATTGTCATTTTACTTGAGCTTACGGTGCCCAAAGCTGTTGTTAATCACTCTTTCCCACGAAGTTCAGATGGCAATAAAAGGAAAAGTGGCAAAGAAAGGCAGTGCAAGATGATTATTTATTGGCTTCTGGTAGACTTGACTCAAACACATGAAGTGCATTTCCCCAAGCCAGTTAAGCCTAAAAACCTTCACACGCAAACTCATTCCAACACACTTGTCAGCGCCAAAGGATATGTAATCAGAGAGGTAGGTGCCAAGAGGTTTAGCCCCTAAAGGCTGGCATACAGCTTGTTCTAGGCCTACCTAGAAGCCAGATTATAAAAGTGAGTTGAAAGGAGATGGTTATGTATGTTCAGAGTGGGTTAGAATGTTCACCTGTCTGAAGGTAAAGAAGAGAGACCAGGAAATGGGCTGTCTTACACTTACGCAGCTTGTAAGAGAATTTTACTAGAGGAGAACCAAGCTCACTGGTATAATCTCATATAGCACAGTGACCCCTAGAACACAGTCCCATGTGTTCTAACACATCCACAGCAATCCCTCCTCCCCAGGAGGGAGGTAGACAGAGTGAGAGCTTCAGCAAGTCCTCTCCCCTAGAGGCCCATCACCAATCCTAGCTGACAGGTTTTGAATCATAAATATTAGCAGTTCAATTTAAAACAAAAGCTTACTTCCATACCAAACGGCTTTAGAACTCTATATGAAGTTGACATTAAGATGTGTTTTTATCTTGCTACCAGGGAGCTGGAGGTGGGATGCTATACTTATTACACAACCTGGATTTCTGTTACAACGGGGATAGTAACACTTTAACCCACAGAAACTAGCTCAGTCAGTAATACTTATTTACTAAAAATACATTTAATCAACAGAGTTGGGATAGAGCGTTATAAATTTAGAATTCAGAGAAGAGATGGTGCCAATAATTTTAAAGTATTTCATGTCTTATGCTAAAACAGGGTCTAGATCCTAAACGGATAGAGAATTCATTTAGGCTCTGGGAGAAGCTTAATTTCTTCTAGTTTTCTTTTGGTCTAAGTTGCCAGTGTCTCTTCATGTCGGGAAGAGACTGAAATTCTGAACATTGTGCGACTGCTTAGTACCATCAGTATGTGACCTTGGGCAAATAACTTACTGAGTCTTGCTAGGCCTCAGCGACCTTCATCCACCTGCAAGGAACACTTTACCCAGGAATTGCTTCAAATCATTTCTAATTCTTGTCTAGAGCGGCTCTTAGGAAAAACGGCATATACCTTGCACAGAAAGTAAACACAGCCATGTTCCGGGAGAAGAATCCGAAGGTCATTAATTTCAAAACAACCAACCCTCCTGAAGCCAGTTTATTTACCTCTTTACCTAAACTGCCAATTGAGCCCCGTGCCCCCGCTAGTCTAAGCTCTGGTGGCCCAGGCGGCCGACCGGAATCGGTCATTTGACCCGACCGCGTAGCCGGCGGCCCCCGTTCCTTCTCGAAGCCCTCACAGAAAGATTCGCCCCAACACCCTAGGGAAATAGGGAGAGACACTGTGAACGGAGGAAGACGCTCAGAATCCCTTCCCCACACCCGGTGGTCCTCTCCTAGACAATCCTTCACCGCCTCCAGACCCCAGGAGCCGGAAGACAGAACCGAACGCGCCGGCGGCGGCACTCACGCACTTTGCGGCACGCCACAGGCGTAAAAGCCTCCGACCGCTCCGACTCCTCGGTCCGTCAACCGGGAAGCAGGCGGGGGTTGGAGTGGGCAACCTGTCAGGGAAGGGGGCGGGGCGCCGTCCGGAAGAACCCAGCGCGACTGCGCAGACTCGCCCGGAAGACCGGCGCTGTTGCTCTAGGGCGCAGGTGGGCGGGGCTTGTTGTCCTGACAACCTGGGAGCGTCTTCCTCACAACGCTGGTCTCTGAGTTGGTCCGCTGCGGAGGGCGTTTTTGACTCAGCATGGTGAGCAGGGGGAGTGGGGGAGCCAGGTGAAGGGGCGAACATTGGTTCTCTTTCACCTGGGTTAATGATGTAATAAGAGCTGGTCATATTTTAGAGGGGAGCAGGTCGGTTTAGGAAAGAACCCATTCCCCTGGGCCAGGGGGGGATCGACCTTCTGACGTTTGGCCTTCCCGTCCCGGGTTCGATGGCAGGTGGGAGTCCCAAGCCAGTTTCTGCAAACGGGGGATGGCCGATGCGGCCAGAAGTTGTCCTAATCTCGCACTATTGCTAAGCTTAAAAATTTGTCCCAACCTAGTAACTTCCACTAATGGTACACGTTCCCGTTAAATTGCTTTCTCATTGCAGCTTGGCGGAAAGGTGTTTTTATGCTTCCTCAGTAGTTAATGAAAAGCTGTTGCAATTTACTCTGCTTTGAGAAGTTTTTTTTATGTGGTCTTTTGTGGAAATATGAATTTTTTAGTGATTCAAGGTACTCAGCCTGCCCTGAATTTATTAAGTATGATAAAGCTTCTCGTTTTATTTTTCTGCGCTCCTTGGCTGTCTTGTCTTCTCCAAGAACAGGCCAACATGTAGCTATGAGATTATGTCCTTTCAGATTTTCTTAAATGTGATGTCCATCTCCTATGATTAAGACTAGAGGAGGTGGAAAATGTAATTAGTTATTTAATTCATTAATTAAGTGAAAATATGGAGTGCATTTTTTTGTGCTTGGCAACTAGTTGGGAAGCCAAGGATACAAAGATGAATATGACAGTCTCTCCCTACTCTGGGAGACAGACTAAACAAATTACAATACAGCTTTATAATTGTAACAATTCACGTATCTACAGTGGAGTGACAGGAGTTGGAAACGATGAAATTGGGTCTGGAGGGAGGGAGGAGTGGATGCAGGAAGGAAAGACTAATGCTTTTCAAGCTGTGTTTTAAAGGATGAATACGAGTTCACCAGAAGTGGTGGGAAGAAATAGGGAGTGGAGAGAATTCACATCAGGAAGAACAGAAAGTCAATGGACTTTAAGCCAATGTAAAACTGCTGATAAATAGAGGGAACAATAAGCACCTATTTATTACTTCCAAAGGATACATGAGTTTCTTCTTAGATCCCTCTAGCAATGTTTCTCAAAATGTGGTCCCTAGAGCATTTGCTTCTAACACACCTGGAGTACTTGTTAAAGTGCACATTCCAGGAACAAACTGGACTCCAGATCTACTGTTTGTATTGGTTTCCCAGGGCTGCCACGTAACAAATTACCGTACACTAAGTGGCTTAAACGATAGAAATCTATTGTCTCACAATTCTGGAGGCTGGAAGTCCAAGATCAACGTGTCAGCAGGGCTGTGCTCCCTCGCAGGTGCTAGGGGAGGATCTGTTCAGACCTCTCTCCTAGATTCTGGCAGTTGCTTGGCTTGTGGCCGCGTCACTCCATTCTTCACACGGCATTCTCCGTGTGTGTGTGTCTGTGTCCAAATTTCCCCTTTTTATAAGGATACCAGTCATATTGGATTAGACATCTGCCCTATTCCAGCATGATCTCGTCTTAATTTAACTAATGACATTGTCAACAACCCTATTTCCAAATAAAGTAAAATTCTGAGGTACTGGGGGATAGGACTTCAATGTATGAATTTTGAGAGAACACAGTTCAAACCGCAACATCTACTGAATCACAATGAGGAGAGGGAAGTGAGTGTGTATACTTTTATGCCAGGAATATGCATTTTTAACAAGCATCGCAGGTGATTCTTATGCCCTCTGAACTTTGAGAACTACTGTACTACATGATGTTCTTAGGATTTGCAGGTGGGGTGAAGATATGTCCTTATCCCAAATGAGTTAAAAGCACTAGTGAGAGTTGACAATTTGCCCATCTTTAAAATATGTCTGCATAAGAATAGGGCAATGTGGGCTGGCCCGGTGGTACAGAGGTTAAGTGTGCACGTTCTGTTTCGGTGTCCTGGTTCGCCAGTTCGACCCTGGGTGTGGACGTGGCACCGCTTGGCAAGCCATGCTGTGGTAGGCACCCCACATATAAAGTAGAGGAAGATGGGCACGGATGTGAGCTCGGGGCCAGTCTTCCTCAGCAAAAAGAGGAGGATTTGCAGCAGATGTTAGCTCAGGGCTAATCTTCCTCCAAAAAAAAAATTAAAAAAAAAAGAATAGGGCAATGCTATTTATATGTTCTGCTATATAGTACTTATTTCAAGATGGAAGTGTGTTAACTATTAATTGATATTATAATATGATAATAAATATGATAAAATGGAACCTATTCATCAAAATTATATGAGGGCACAGTCCCTACCATTTCCCTTTATGTCATCTCCAGCGTCTCAGAGCATCTTGTGTGTACATCATTAATAAATATCTGCTGAGTGAATGAGTGAAATATATACACTTTTCCAGAAGATGTAATCTACTACACTGTGTCATTTTAAACATATTTTATACCGTGATAATCTTATGGCTTGAACTAGGATTTCTCATGTATATGTCTTCAGGTGTGGAAAGTGCATAATCTCCTAGTCATGTGATCTCCTACAAATTCCTTACCAGAAATCTAAAGGACACATGGAATCGGGAAATTGCAAGTGACATTATTGAAAAATACTTTTAATTGTAAATATTTATTGAAATCCTGTGCTTTCCAAAATAATTTCCAAAAAAGAATAGATCTGCTAAGACATTGCTGAATAAAATTGTTTTATCAGAGCTTTGTCTGCTTTAAATAACATATTCTCTTTCTATAAAATCAACAATCTATAATTTTACAGAAAGACTATTTCTTTAGAATATGAGACCATTCCCACACTTTCCATCTCGACATTAGTACCAATCCTTAGTCAATGACTTATTGTTCTTTGGAACCCTTTAAACTAATGTCTTCTTGACTGCTGCTCTTTTTAGTTCTAGGGCATTTCATTAAACATGGGTCATTGAGTGACTGTCATAAGAAAGAGTGTAAAATTTGTTTATAAAAGATCCTTCAGTGGGTGAACTATTTTATTTTAGTTTTTCCTAGACCCGTTTGTAGCTTTGTCTGAATTCTTTTTTTAAAAGACTTTTTATTTTGAGATAATTTTAGATTTATAGAAAAGTTGCAAAGATGGTACAGAGAATTCCCTTATAGTCTACCCGGCTTCTCCTAATTTTAACATCCTAATAATCATGATACTTTTGTTAAAAATATCTGAATTATTTTTTTAATTTATCAATTCTTTTGTTTTTCCAACCTTTAGGGTCCAAAAACAAAAAAGGTAAGTAGAAATTATCTTCTCAAAATGGATAGTTTTATAAGCACTCACTTGTACAAACTGAATTTTTAAACATTTTTCTAGTTAGTTTTATTATAATTTATCGAGTTTAAAAAGCTTCCTTCCTTCTTAGATATTAATGCTGTTTAAATCATGGAATAATCCTTACCAATAACAGGACGTATTTCAAATTTGACATAAAAAGATATTTCTAGTTTCACAAAGACTTGAAAAAATATCCTTTAATTTTTACTTGTATAGATTTGAGGCTTTTTATTACTTGTGCTCTAGAAAATGCTGGATTAGGAACCCCTTTTCTTCATTCTAGATAAACATGTAAGAATTTAGTTACAAAACCTGCTGTGACTTGAAAGTGGACCCTAAGGTAATATGTCTTTAAATGGGTTGCATGATAACACATAGTTGATTTCTTTTGTACTTTGTAGAAATTTGAGTTCAATAAGGGGTGTCTAGAATGCCTTTTTCTCTCTTCTTACTAGATTTATGGATTTATGCTTTAGAGCAGAGATTATAATTACTTGACTGGCAAGCCAGATTTAGCCAACAGACATATTTTTATTTTATCTAAAAGATTTTTTTTTTAAAATCAGTTGCTAAACTATTTTCACACAAAAATATGATTTCTGTCTATCCTTGAAAAATTAGAAGCCCCATAACATTGTGCCTAGTCTTGTCAGGTGATAGTTGGCTGGACTGAGTAGCAGCCATCTCTTTTAGAAAAGCATCGACTCTTCAGTTTGCAGTAGTTCTGACCGTGGACTCTTTACTGTATTTACCTTCCTGATGCCAGGAGGAATTTGGGTTTAGAATGCTGTCTTTAAGGCATATCTCAAAAGTCATTTCTCTGTAAATTTTCCTACCATTCTCTTTTGTGGAATCAGTTATACCCTCTGTGTTCTCATAGCACATGCATGTGTATGTGCCTCAATTATAACCCTTATATCATATTATATAATCTGTGTAATTTAGGTTATTATTGTGAGCTGTTCAAGGTCAAGAGCATGTCATATTTATTTTCACGTCCATAGTGTTTATCACAGTGCCTGGCACATAGTTGAAATTCAATCAATATTTGTCGAATGAATATGTGAAACCCCATTTACCCTACCACCACTTAAAAACGTTTGGTCCCTTGATTGTTTTGAAGAAATGCTTATGTAAATGTGTATTCAATATTTACGCAATTAAATATTTCTTCAAGAAATACTGTTGAGTGCCTTCTGTGTTTGCTTTTTTTTGGTCACTTGGACCCACTACCAACCTGATACTGTTTTAGGGGCTGTGGATGTAACTGAATAAAATCTATTAAGCCTCTGAACACGTTCTTACGGGGGAAGTATTCTGGAGGGCTACAATTATTTATATGTGGGTCTACAATAGTTTATTGGTTTGTGTGGACATTCATTTTCAGCTTTAGATTGTGAAACCTTAGAGGCGTTGTTTTAAATCTGAAAACTCATTGTTCTAAATGACTCTGATGCTTAATCATGTATGCATGGGTGCTAAATAAATACTTCTGGATTATTTTGTTCATAGTGTTGTTTCCTTTAGAGAATGGTGAGATTCATCCTGTGAAATTTGCAACCAAACATAAGGAGGAAATTACTCACTTTTTAATTGTTCCGTTCTTAAAGATTATGGTTTAAGGATGAAGTGAGTTTGCAAAGGGAATTTGCAGTATAGTTTGGAAAACATTGAAAGATCTATTTTATTCTTTCTGATTTCTTAAAGTTTTTTTTTAAGAGAAAAAGTAATAAACATACATGGTATAAAATTAAAAGAGGATAAAAAAATAGAAAACTTCCTCTTATCCAAGACTATAAGAGCTACTGCATATCTTTTCATAAATTTTCTAAGCATTGAAGAGTACCGCCCCACACACATATATACACACACAACCGTTTTCTCCCCAAATATGGGAGCATTCTGTACCTTCTATTTTTCACTTAATATTGTATTTCATTAATTCTAGGATACTCAATCTTTTTACATTTTAACATGACTGAAATTGAGATGTATCTTATAGTTGATAGTATCTTACAATCATCATAGTCTTGGATTGACATCCATTTCTTCCAAGGAGGATGTTTGCTTCTGTCAGTCATGTGTTCTTACTGCCAGCCTCATACTACTTTAAATTCTGTGCTTGACAGTTTTGGGGCCACACTGATTATTACATTTTCAAGGAATTTTTTTTCTTCTTTCTGTTCATTTTCAGGATTGAGATATGCAAGTTTCCTTGGTGTATCTTTTCTATGTTGTAGGTTCATTTGTCTTTACCTGTATGCAGCTTTATATAGGCGTCTCCTATTAGACTCCCATCTTGGGCATTTCCTTTTTTGGTAGTAATAATTTAAAGGTATGTCTTACATCTGATAGCATCCTAGACTCCACGGCATAAGTATTATCTTGGGGTCCTCTTTGTTTCGAAAGTTGAGATTATGTCACTTCTTTTCACAGCTGCATCATATTGTATTGAAAGTATGTTGTAGGGGAGGAAAAATCTCTACCCTCTAGGTTCTTCTGGCTGATCTAGGAATCAAATTGATGTGTGACGTAATAACAGGAGAAAATCAAACAAATTTAATAATGTGTATATATCAGAGAAACCCAGGAAAGTGAGTAACTTACCAAAATGGCTGAAGCCAGCACCTTAAATACCATCTTAAGCTAAAGACAAAGGAGGATGTTGGGGATAGTGGTTTGGGACTTCAAAGGAGAGGAAGGCAACTCACATGGAGATGGAAAAGCAAATGCGCGGTAGACGAATGTTTCCTGGGCCATCTGTAGACAATGAGACCCCAGAGAGAACTTTGATAAAATGGGCCTTGCTAGGTGCCCTCCTGTCTACCATACCTACAGTTAGTTATCTATGGTGAGAACTGCTTCCTGGAACAGGCCTTCTATCTTAAATTCTTTCAGGAAGTTATGGGGAAGGTCAAAATTTGTTTCTGAGTCTTTTGTTCTTAAAAATAATCAGGCCAAAGAGGGGCTGGCTTGGTGGCCCAGTGGTTAAGTTCAGCACACTCTGCTTCGGTGGCCTGGGTTTGGTTCTGGGTGTGGACCTACGCCACTCTGTCAGCCGTGCTATGGTGGCAACTCACATCCAAAATAGAGGAAGACTGGCAACAGATGTTAGCTCAGGGAGAATCTTCCTCAAACAAAACGAGGAAGGTTGGTGACAGATGTTAACTCAGGGTGCATCTTCCTCAGCAAAAAAAAAAAAGTAATCAAGCCAAAGAGACACATTTTGGGGTGGCAAATTCTGAGCCCTCACAATGTACTATGATTTTTATGTTGTCCCTATTTTTTGCTACCACAAACAAGGTAGGAATGAAGGTCCTTATAAATATGGCCTTGCAAACATATAGAAGAATACTTATTTCCTTGATTTAGCAGTATTCCAGGCATTAAGAGAATAGCAGCAAGATAGAGTCCCTGCCCTCATGAAGGTTACATTCTTGTTTTTTCCAGATTTATTGATATATAATTGAGATATATTGAGAAGTGTAACATTGTGTAAGTTTAAGATAGACAATGTGATTTGATATATATATATATATATATATTATGAAATGATTACAAAAATAGGGTTAGTTACACATCCATCACCTCACATAATTACCACTTTGTGTGTGTATGTATGTGGTGAGAACATTTAAGATCTACTGTCTTAGCAACTTTCAAGTATACAATACAGTATTATTAGCTGTAGTTACCATGCTGTACATTAGATCCCCAGAATTTATTCATCTTATAACTGGAAGTTTGTACCCTTTGATCAACATCTGCCTATTTCTCCCACCTCCCAGCCCCTGGCAATCACCAATTTACTCTCATTTCTATGAGTTTGGTGTTTTTAGGTTCCACATATAAGTGATATCATACAGTATTTGTCTTTCTCCCACTTACTTCACTTCGCATAATGCCCTCAAGGTTCATCTGCATTGTCACAAATAGCAAAATAAAATTTTCTCCTTTTTTATGGCTGAATGATATTCCATCCTGTGTATGTGTGTGTGTGTATATATATATATTATATACCACATTTTCTTTATCCATTCATCTGTGGGTGGACACTTAGGTTGTTTCCATGTCTTGAGTATTTGTGAATAATGTTGCAATGCACATGGAGGTGCAGCTATCTCTTAGAGACAGTGATTTCATTTCATAAAGTTTACATTCTGTTTGAGGAGTAGAGGGGAGGAAATAATATAATTGCAGATAGTTTTGAATATGCAGACAACCAAGAAAGGGGTCAGTGAGAAATGTGGGGTAAGGGATAGTGGTCATGCTGGTTCATATAGGGTGATTAAGGAAGTAACATTTGAGAAGAGACCTGGATGAAGCAAGAGAGTAAGTCAATAATTACCTTGGGATGAGCATTCTAGGCAGAAAGAATTATTGCAAAGACCCATAGTTGGGAATGACCTTGTGAGAATGCCAGTGTGGTTAGAATAGAGTGGGCAGGTAGAAAGTGAAAGATAAAAAAAGGGGTGAGGGTGGAGGAGTAGGGGGATGGGAGAGAGTGAGAGAGAGAAGGGGGAGCCAGTTCATGGCCAAGTAGGTCCTGGCAAAATGTTTGGGTTTTATTCTGAGTGTGCTGAGTAGCCAGGGAGAGTTGTAAGCAAGAGTGACTAGATTGGATTTATGTTTTTGAAGGGTCGGTGGGAAATGCGCTGTAGGGAAGCAAGACTAGAAGTGGGAGGAGCAGTTAGGAAGCTGTTGCAGCAGTTCTAGGTCAGCAGTCTTCCCAGCGAAATAACCTGCTTCTAGAAGTAAAGAGTACTTCAGAGGTACTCAAAGATTTTCCAGGGATACAAGGACACAGATGATTTTATGAAATCAATTTCCAGATCATCAACTTCCATATTTACCCTTTCCTGTGAAAAATCTACTGTCTTGAAACCCTGCCTTTTTGACATTGCATCTTCCGAGTTCACAATTACCCCTTTGCTTTACAAAACAAAGGCATATCTCTGATCCATTCTAAATGTTACATTCATTGCCCTAGGGCCTGGGCTATGAAACTAAGGGACAATTAAAAACATTGTCGTTGGCAAAACTTTCTTTAGTTAAGGCATCAAAGACTTCTTTTTTTGTCTCTTTCTGTAAATGGTGAAATGTGGCATTAGAAGTATTGAGATATTCTGAATTCCTTACATGTTGTAGTGAGGGTTGTGGGACTGGTAATGATTTTTGTTCAATGACATTGCCTGTGAGATTATTATCAAATGATGATACAAAATAACTCTCACAATGTGATTTATTGATAAAACATCCAGACTCCAAAAATAGTAACATTAATTTTTTTAATGAGGAAAGATTAAAGGTATCAGTAAAAATGTAAATGAGCTTAATATTTTTACATAGACCTTAAAGTGGCCTTTGAAACTTTGTGTAACTTCAATTAGTATTATTCATTGAAAAAACTAGGAAATTGTACAACGGTACAGAAAAGTTTATAATACCTGGTGCACTGTTAAAAGATGTCGCTACATTTACATCAATATGTTTTGTTCAGAAACCACTGTCCTTCACAGCATACGTGTAGAAGTAGAGGATGTTGGTTGGGTTATAGGGGAAAATTGCTTTACAGATTGATGAATACATAGAAGATTCCGGTTATTCCCATTAATAATTTATGACTGTTCTTCCATGGAAGAAGATGGCATTAATAATGGAATTTTGGTATTTGAACTCTTTTAAGGAATACAACTAAGAGATTTTATAGAACTTGGAATACTTTGAATTGATGTTATTTGAATAAATTGAGAATGGTGCCCAAGTACCTCCAGACATGGAACCATAAAGAATGGGGCAAAGGGGACCTCATTGCTCATATCTGTACCTTAAATCCTATTTTAATTTAGAAACACTATATTCCCAAACAGGCTTTGTTGCCTAAAATTTGAATCCTGATTTCTAAGGAATTCAACGTTGATCCTAAACTATAAATGGTGTTAAGTTCAGGACATTAAAATTGCATCATTTTAAAATGATATATGAGGAAATAGAATTAACTCACACCTGGCTCATAAAAAAAATAGGGTAGCTTGTCATGAGGATGCATATGAGCACATTTATTTGTACTGAAAAATGAAATCAAACTGTTTCTGATAGAAATTAAGTGTGATAGAGCTAATTGGTTTTTTTCTTCCTATTTATTTTTTGGTTGAGGTAACATTGGTTTATAATATTGTATAAATTTCAAGTATACAGTATATTTCAATTTCTTATAAATTACATCATGTTCACCACCGAAAGGCTAATTACAATCCATCACCATACACATGTGCCTAATCATCACTTTCGACCTCCCCCCTCCGCCCTTTCCCTCTGGTAATCACTCATCCAATCTCTGTTTTTATGTGTTTGTTTGTTTGTTTTTTGGTGAGGAAGATTGGCCCTGAGCTAACATCAGTTGGTAATCTTTCTCTTTTTGCTTGAGGAAGAGTAGCCCTGAGCTAACGTCTGTGCCTGTCTTCCTTTATTTTGTATGTGGGTCCCTGCCACAGCATAACTTGCTGAGTGGTAGGTCCATGCCTGGGATTTGAACTTGCAAACCCCAGACCACCAAAGTGGAGTGCACTAAATTTAACCACTAGGCCACAGGGCTGGCCCCTGTTGTTGTTTTTATCTTCTGTTTATTAGTGAGATCATATGGTATTTGACTTTCTCTAACTTATTTTACTTACCCTCAAGGTACATCTGTGTTGTCCCAAATGGCAAGATTTCATCCTTTTTTATGGTCGAGTAGTATTCCATTGTGTATATATGCCAAATCTTCTTTACCCATTTGTCCTTTGATGGGCACCTAGGTTGCTTCCAAGTCTTGGCTATTGTGAATGATGCTGCAGTGAACATAGGGGTGCATAAATCTTTATGTATTCATGTTTTCATGTTCTTTTGATAAATACCCAGCAGTGGAATAGCTGAATCATATGGTAGATCTATTCTTAACTTTTTGAGGAATCTCCATAC
The DNA here is from genome assembly GCF_041296235.1 of Equus asinus. Lineage (NCBI taxonomy): Eukaryota > Metazoa > Chordata > Mammalia > Perissodactyla > Equidae > Equus > Equus asinus. The sequence goes on along the minus strand of NC_091811.1, from coordinate 35,085,755 downwards.
TGTTTTCCATAGTGACTGCACCAGTTTGCACTCCTACCAGCTGTGTATGAGAGTTCCCTTCTCCCCATATCCTCTCCAACACTTGTTATTTCTTGTCTTGTTAATTATAGCCATTCTGACGGATATGAGGTGATATCTCATTGTACTTTTGATTTGCATTTCCCTAATAATTAGTGATGTTGAACATCTTTTCATGTGCCTGTTTGCCATTTGTATATCTTTTTTCAAAAAATGTCTGTTCAGATCTTTTGCTCATTTTTTGATTGGGTTGTTAGTTTCTTTGTTGTTGAGATGCATGAGTTCTTTATATATTCTGAGTATTAACCCCTTACCAGATATATGGTTTGCAAATATCTTCTCCCAATTATTAGGTTGTCTTTTCCTTTTGTTCATGGTTTCCTTTTCTGTGCAGCTTTTTAGTTTGATGTAGTCCCATTTGTTTGTTTTTTCCATTGTTTCCCTTTCCTGGTCAGACCTGGTGCTTGAAAATATGCTGCTCAGACTGATGCCAAAGAGTGTACTGCCTATGTTTTCTTCTAGCAGTTTTAGGTTTCAGATCTTACATTTAAGTCTTTAATCCATTTTGAGTTAATTTTTGTGTGTGGTGTAAGTTAATGGTCTACTTTCATTCTTTTGTATTTGGCTATCCAGTTTTCCCAACTCTGTTTATTGAAGAGACTTTCCTTTCTCCATTGTATGTTCTTGGCTCCCTTGTCAAAAATTAGCTGTCCAGAAATCTGTGGGTTTATTTCTGGGCTCTCAGTTCTGTTCCATTGATCTATGTGTTTGTTTTTGTGCCAGTGTTATTTTGATTACTATAACTTTGTAGTATATTTTGAAATCAGGGACTGTGATACCTCGAGCTTTGTTCTTTTTTCTCAGGACTTCTTTGGCTCTTTGGGGTCTGTTGTTGTTCCATATCAATTTTAGGATTCCCTGTTCTATTTCTGTGAAAAATGTCATTGAAACTTTGATAGGGATTGCATTGAATCTGTAGATTGCTTTAGGAAGTATGGATATTTTAACTATGTTAATTTTTCCAATCCAAGAGCATGGAATATCTTTCCATTTCTTTGTGTCTTCAATTTCTTTCAACAATGTTGTATAGTTTTCAGTGTATGGGTCTTTCACTTCTTTGGTTGAATTTCTTCCTAGGTATTTTATTCTTTTTGTTGCAATTGTAAATGGGATTGTATTCTTAATTTCTCTTTTTGCTACTTCATTCTTAGTGTATAGAAATGCAACTTATTTTTGTATGTTAATTTTGTATCCTGCAACTTTACCATATTCATTTATTATTTCTAAAAATTTTTTGGTGATTTCTTTAGGGTTTTGTATATATAAAATCATCTTATCTGCAAATAGTGACAGTTTCACTTCTTCCTTTCCAATTTGGATCCCTCTTATTTCTTTTTCTTGTTTGACTGTTCTGGCTAGGACTTCTGATACTATGTTAAATAAGATTGGCAAAAGTGGGCATCCTTGTCTGGTTCCTGTTCTTAGAGAAATAGCTTTCAGTTTTTCTCCATTGAGAATGATATTCGCTGTGGGTTTGTCATATATGGCCTTTATTTTGTTGAGTTACTTTCCTTCTATACCCATTTTATTCAGAGTTTTTATCATAAATGGATGCTGTACCTTGTCAAATGCTTTCTCTGCATCTATTAAAATGATCATGTGATTTTTGTTCTTCATTTTGTTAATGTGGTGTATCACGTTGATTGATTTGCAGATGTTGAGCTATCCCTGCATCCCTGGAATAAATCTCACTTGATCATGGTATATGGTCTTTTTAATGTATTGTTGTATTTGATCTGCTAATATTTTGTTGAGGATTTTTGCATTGATGTTCATCAGTGATATTGGCCTGTAATTTTCTTTTTTTGTGTTGTCCTTTTCTGGTTTTGGTATCAGGGTAACGGCTTTGTAGAATGAGTTAGGAATCTTCCCCTCCTCTTCAATTATTTGGAAGAGTTTGAGAAGGATAAGTATTAAGTCTTCTTTGAATGTTTGGTAGAATTCACTAGGAAAGCCATCTGGTTCTGGACTTTGATTTTTTGGGAGGTTTTGATTACTGTTTCTATCTCCCTGCTGTTGATTGGTCTACTCATATTCTCTATTTCTTCTTGATTCAGTTTTGGAAGGTTGTATGATTCTAAGAATTTACCCATTTCTTCTAGATTATCTATTTGTTGGTTTATAGCTTTTTGTAGTATTCTCTTATAAGCTTTTTTATTTCTGAGGTGTCCATTGTAATTTCTTCTCTTTCATTTCTGATTTCGTTTAGTTGAGCCTTCTCTCTTTTTTCCTTGGTCTTTTTTTCTTGGTGAGTCTAGCTAAAGGTTTGTCAGTTTTGTTTATCTTTTCAAAGAAATACCTCTTGGTTTCATTGATTTGTTTCTATTGTTTTTTTAGTCTCTATTTCATTTATTTCTGCTCTGATTTTTATTATTTCCTTCCTTCTCCTGATTCTCGTCTTTGTTCTTCTTTTTCCAGTTCCTTTAGGTGCACTATTAGATTGTTTATTTGAGATTTTTCTTGTTTATTGAGGTAGGCCTGTATTGCTGTAATCTTCTCTCTTAGAACTGCTTTTGCTGTATCCCATAAATTTGGCATGTTGTATTTTTCTTTTCCTTTGTCTCCAGGTATTTTTTTATTTCTCCATTGATCCAATTGCTGTTCAGTAGCATTTTGTTTAATTTCCACATATTTGTGGCTTTTCTGATTTTTCTCCCTGTAGTTGATTTCTAGTTTCATACCATTGAGGTCAGAAAAGATGCTTGGTATTATTTCAGTCTTCTTAAATTTATTGAGACTTGTTTTGTGGCCTAATATGTGACCAATCCTGAAGAATGTTCCACGTGCATTTGAAAAGTGTGTATCCTGTGGTTTTTGGATGGAATGTTCTTTATTTATCTACTAAGTCCTTCTGGTGTACTGTGTCATTTAAGGCCAATGTTTCCTTATTGATCTTTTGTTTGGATGCTCTATCCATTGGTGTAAGTGAAGTGTTAAAGTCCCCTACTGTTACTGTGTTACTGTCTATTTCTCCTTCTATGTCTGTTAATAATTGCTTTATATATTTAGATGCTCCCATGTTGGGTGCATAGATATTTCTAAGTGTTATCTCCTCTTGTTGGATTGTTCCCTTTATCATTATGCATTGCCCTTCTTTGTCTCTTCTCACAGTTTTTGTTTTAAAGTCTGTTTTTTCTGATATAAGTGTTGTTATCCCAGCTTTCTTTTTATTGCCATTTGTGTGGAGTATCTTTTTCCATTCTTCACTTTCAGTTTGTGTGTGTCTTTAGGTCTGAAGTGTGTCTCTTGTATGCAGCATAAATATGAGTCATGTTTTTTTATCCAGTCAGCCACCCTATGCCTTTTGATTGGAGAATTTAGTCCATTGACATTTAAAGTAGCTGTTGATAAGAATGTACTTAATGCCATTTTGTTCCTTTTTTTCTGTGTGTTTTAGTTGTTCTTCTCTGTTCCTTTCTTCTTCTCTTGCTCTCTTCCCTTGGGGTTTGATGGATTCCTTTAGTATTATGTTTGGGTTCCTTCCTCTTAATTTTTTGGTATTTATTATAGGTTTCTGCCTTGTGTTCATATATAATAAACTATGTATATAGCAATCTATATTAAGTTGATAGTCTCTTAAGTTTGACCTCTTGCCAGAAGCTCTACTCTTTTACTCCCCTCCTCCCACATTTCATGTGTTTGAACTCTTTGTGTGTGTTTCTGTTACCCTCTTATCATAGAAATAGATAACTTTAGTACTTTTGTCTTTTGACTTTCATATTAGCTTCATAGGTTGATGATCTGATACCTTTATTGTATCTTTGCTACCTTTACCAGTGAATTTATTGTTTTTTGTTTGTTTTGATAATTTTCTTATTCCTTTTTCTGGTCTTTCCTTTTCCACTGAAATAAGTCCCTTTAGAATTTCTTGTAAGGCTAGTTTCTTGGTGATAAACTCCTTTAGTTTTTGCTTGTCTGGGAAACTCTTTATCTCTCCTTCCATTCTGAATGATAACCTTGTTGGATAGAGTATTCTTGGCTGCAGGGTTTTTCCTTTCAGCATTTGAAATATATTGTGCCACTCCTTTCTAGCCTGTAAGGTCTCTGCTGAGAAGTCAGCAGATAGCCTTAGGGTGTTTCCTTTTTATGTAACTTGTTGCCTTTGTCTTGTAGCTTTTAGGATTGTCTCTTTATCTTTAATTCTTGACATTTTAATTATAATGTGTCTTGGTGTCGGCCTCTGGGTTTATCTTGTTTGGTGCTCTCTGTGCTACCTGTACCTGGATGTCTGTTTCCTTCCTTAGGGTAGGAAAGTTTTCAGCAATTATTTCTTCTAATATATTCTCTACCCTGTCATCTCTCTCTTCTCCTTCTGGGATACCTATAATACAGATGTTAGTACACTTCTTGTTGTCCCAGAGGTCCTTTAGACTGTCCTTGTTTTTAATTCTTTTTTGTATCTATTCAGCTTGGGTGATTTCCTCTAGTCTTTTGTCCAGCTCACTGATCTGTTCTTCTGTATCATCTACTCTGCTATTGAGTCCCTCTAGTGAATTTTTCATTTCTAGTATTATATTCTTCATTTCTGATTGGTTGTTTTTTACATTTTCCAATACTTTGTTGTAGTTCTCACTGAGTTCACCCATTCTTCTCCCAAGATTAGTCAGCATCCTTATGACTATTAGTTTGTACTATTTGTCAGATAGCTTGTTTATCTCTGTTTCATGTAGTTCTTTTTCTGAGGATCTGTGCTGTTCCCTTATTTGGAACATATTCCTTTATGTCCTCATTTTGCCTCTTTCTCTGTGCTTGTATCCATGTATTAGGTAGATCAGCTATGTCTCCTGATCTTGGAGAGGTGACTTTATGTAAGAGATGCCTTATGAGGCCCAGCAGTGTGCTTCCCTCTTGTCACCAGTTCCAAATATTCTAAGAGTGTGCCCTGTGTGGGCTATGTTTGTCCTTCTGTTGTGGCATGGTTGCTCTTGCTGAAGATGCCTAAGGAGGCTAGGCTGTCCTGCTGGCTGGCTGGTTGTAATATTCAGCTGCATGTGGCTGCTATGATCCCTTCAGTCACTTTATCAGGCATGAGGAGCCCTAGCAGACTTGGCTGCAAGGTCTAGTAGCACATTCCTGTTACAGTTTTTCTGTTAAGTGAGTAGGCCCCCAGCATGGCTGGTTGCCAGGCTCAGGAGCTCACAATTGCTGTAGGCCTCTGGTCTGCAAGGCTATTGTCAGCTCTCTCAGAAGTGCAGCTGAGTGGGGCCAGCACCAGGCATGGGAGAACCCAATTGTTTCAGGCTTTGGAAGGTGGGGCTGATCCCCTATGTGGCTGTTTGAGAAGCATTAGTCTGCTGCACCTGACAACCCCCACCACACACAGGCTCACACACACCCTCAACACAGTCCTGCCCCATGGTCACGCCTTGGCCCAGTGAAGCAGACCCAGTCACCCCACTGCAGAGGCCTCACACCCTCCACCAATGCAAGCCTGTCCCTCATGCATGTCCTGCCCCTCAGAGGCTGATCCACTCACCTGGCTGCAGGGGTTCCAGGCACCCAGGCTATGCAGGCCCATAAGTTGCCTAAGGGCTTGTTGTTGTGTGGGGCCAGTCCCTAGGGTGGGCTGCCTGCCCTGGCTGAGCTGGATTAAATTGGTGCTCTAGTGGGTGGGGCAGACCCCTCTGCTAACAGGCTTGGGGAAGAACTCCAATGGTGTCTGCCAGCATCTGTGTCAGCACACAGATAGTAGGTCACAATAATGGCTGCCACCAATGTCTCGGTCCCTGGGGAGGTGGTCCCAGCCTGGGGAGATCTCACCATTCATTGAGATGCATCCAGAGTCTATCAAGTGAGTCTCTTTTCACCAAAGGACTGTGCACCTTTCTTTCTGGTGATTTTAGGTTGCTTTCTGAAACAGGTGAATTTTTGTGTGGGCCCTTTAAGAGCAGACTTCTCTCTGCTTATGTTCCATAGCTTTTCTAGGGCTATTCCCTGTTGTAGTTAAGAGCCAGCAAAGCCAGACATTATGACATTCAGTTTTGCTGAGTCCAAAAGTTGCTTATTGTGGTAAAGCTCTCCCACTCAGATCACCCACACCTCCATGGAAGGCTTTGTTCCTTAAGATTCCTCCCAACCAGCCATGAAGCATCACTGCTAGAAGATGAGTTTTTTCCCTCCAGAATGGAATTTCTGCCTCTTCCACCTTAGTCAGGACTGTCCCTTGTTGTGGGAGTTCTTTTTATCCAGTTTTCAGTTCTCTCTCAGGGGTAATTGTTCCAAGAGTAGTTGTCAATTTGTTACATCCATGGGAGGAGGTGAGTTCAGAGTCCACCTATGCTGCCATCTTGACACAGGATCCCTGGCCACTTGGTTTAAATTTGAAGGCTGGGCTTTGCTAACTAGGTAAATAGTAGACATTTTTTATACTTGAGCAAAATCTGCAACTTAAGAGTTTTGATCAACTTAAACCAAGTGGTAAGATATAATAATTTTATCAAAAATATTATTTTGATTTTTCCATTTCCAGTAATATTAGGCTTAATATTTTTTGGATCAAACTTTCTGCTGAAAACAATAAATAATGCTGACTAAAATATATACATATAGGTCAAAACTATCCTCTTAAAAGCATTTAAGTGCCGATAATATGTTCAGAAATTATCAGGAGAAAACCTAAATGAAGGTAGGAACCGAAGAAGTAATGGAAGCACTAAAACTGTTTTTATCATGAGGACATCGCAGAACTGGGCAAAATTTGAACTTTGGTCTTCCATAGCAACAACGAAAGCCAAGGACAGTGAAATGATGTCTTCAGTGTGCTGAAAGTAAATAACTGGCAACTTAGAATTCAATATCAGCTCAAATAGGTTTCAAAAATAAAGGTGAAATAAAGACACTTTTTCAGGCAAAAACTGAGTTTGCCACCTGCAAAACAGATTAGTACATAAGGTATAAAACAGTCATCATAATGATAATATATGGGTTTAAAAAAGTATTATACACAACACCTAACAACCCCAAATGTTCATCAGTTGATGAATAGATAAAATGTGGTATATACATACAATGGAATATTTTTCAGACAAAAACTGGAAATATTGATACATGCTATAGCATGGATGAACCTTGAAAATATTATGCTAAGTGAAAGAGCCAATCACAAAAGACCACACATTGCATGATTCCAGTTATATGCAATGTCAGAATAGGCAAATCTATAGAGAAAGTAGATCAGTTGTTTCCTAGAGCTGGGGGGTTGGAAAGAAATGGGAGGGATGACTGCTAATGGTTGTGGGGTTTCTTTTTTGGGGGTGACAAAAATGTTCTAAAATTGATTATGGTGGTGGTTGCACAACTTTGTGAATACACTGAAAGTCATTGAATTGTATACTTTGAGTAAATTGGATGGTTTGTGGGTTTTATTAGTAAAACTGTTATAAAAAGATACATGACAACAATAATGTATAATTTGGGTTAGGGAAGGATAAATTGAGTTAAGATGCTCTGAAGTCCTTGTACTATTTGGTAGTAGGATAAATGTATTTATATATTAGGTATGTATGTTGACTTTCTAGGATAGCTGCTAAAATGATATAGAGTGTAGAACTTTCAAATTAGTAGAGGGAAAATAGTGGATTGATAAACAATAACCAATTGAAAAGATATCAAGAAAGAATACAAAAAGAAGATAAAACAACACCCCAAAATCAAAAGAGAAAGATCATCAGATTGGTTAAAAAAATAAAATCCAACAATAATTTTTTAAGAACACTATCTAAAGAATAAAGATACAGAAAAGTTGAAAGTAAGATGATAGAAAAAGACATGCTATGCAAACACTAGAAAAATGAAAGCTGATATAGCTATATTAATATTGAACACAAAATTAAGACAAAAAGAAAAACACTTCTAGAAATAAAGAGGCCATTTTTGTAATGATAAAGATTTGACTAACCAAGAAAATATCATTTTAAATTTGTATATACCTAACTGAAAAACCTTGAAATATACAATACACAAATTCAGAAAACTATCAGGAGAAATAGACAAGCCCACAACCATAGCAGATTTCCTCTTTCAATAATTGACAGAACAAGCATTAGACACTCAGTAAGGATTTAGAAAATTGGAACAACATGATGAACAAATCTAATAAATTAGACGTATTTAGAACACCACACCCAACAACTAGAGAATTTTAAACACATATTTTTTTCAAAATTGACCATATCCTGTGACATAAAACTATTCTCAAAGTTCAAACATTTGAAACAATTCGAGCATGTAGTATAACCTCAGTGAAATTAAGCTAAAAAGTGAAAGAAATCAGTGATAAAGAGGAAGACATAATATGCTGGGAATTTTTTAAACATTCTAAAATGGGTCAAGAAGTAATATATGGAAGTCAGAAAATATTTTTAACTCAAAGATAAGGAAAATATTTCAAAATTTGTGGAATGTACCTAAAGCAATACTCAGAAGGAAATGTGTAGCCCTAAATACTTATATTAGAAGAAGAAAAAAAACTAAAAAATTAATGAACTAAACATTCTTTAAGAAGTGAGAAAAAGGCTAAAACTCAAAGTAAGGAAAAGGAAGGAAATAATAAACAGAAATACAAAAATTAATAAAATAGAAAACGTTCAATAGAGAGGCTTAATAACCTCATATCCTTCAAGTCTTCACCATATGTTACCTTCTCCATGAGGCCCACCCTAGTCACTCCATTTAAAATTGTAATTCATCCCTTCCCCAGCTACTCCTGCAGTCTGGAGTCCCTTTGCTTTCTTCCATAGCACTTTTCACCCTCTAAAATATTTTATAGTTTATTTTTAATGTTTTTAAAGTTGTTTTTGTCTCTCTCTTCCAATTTGAATATAAGCTCATAAGTGCAAAGATTTTGTCTGTCTGTTTACTGGTATATCTCAAATGCCTACCACATGTTAGATGCTCAATATTTCTTAAAACAGTTGAATGAATGAATTTATTTCTTTGAAAATACTGATAAAATGGACAGTTCTCTGGTAAATTTTGTCAAGAAGAGCAAAAGGCATAAATAATCAATATTAGGGATGAAAAGGAAGAAAGGACTTTGACATTAAATGACATTATTTGAACAGTCTGATATGTCAATAAATTAGAAAACTTAGATGAATTAGACAAACAGCCAGAAAAAAATAACTTACTCAAACTGTTTCATGAAGAAATAGAAAACCTGCATAGTCCTATAATCATTTAAGAAATTAAATCACTGATTAAAAAATCTTCCCAGAGAGAAAATTCTAGGTCTACAAGTCTTTGTTAGCTTGTTCTTCATTCAAAGGTAAATGATTTCATTTGTATACAAATTCTTCCAGAGCATGAAAAAAGAGGGAACACTCCTAATCCATTTTGAGTTGCCTGGGTAACCTGAGAATAGTATGAGAAAGGAAAATTGAAACCCATTCATGAACATAAATGCAAAATTTCTAAGCAAAATGTTAGCAAGCTCAATATGGAAGTATACTTAATGATAATAAATCATGACCCAATTCAGTTTATCTCATGATGGCAGAATTGGTTTAATATAAGACATTACGTGAATACAATTAGATTGAATTAGAAATTCAATTACTGTACCTTACCATTTAGTAGGTTAAAGGACACTTCCTTAGCCTGATAAAGGTATTTATATTAAAAACAACAACGAGAACAAAAGCCAACTACCAGAGAAGCAAAAGTACTGAAATTAACCAATATTGACTTGGATAATGATTATGGGAGTGTAAATTGAAATAATTACTTTGGAAAATTCAGCTTTAATAACATTGAAAATGCACATACTTACCAGTTTTACTCCTAGGTATAACTGTAGAAAAGCTTGCAAATGGACACCAGAATGCATACACTAGAAGATTTATAGCAGCATTATTCGTAATAGTAACAAACTGGAAACCATCCAATGTGTATCAGAAGAAGAATGGATAAATAAGTTAACGAGTTTACTATTCAGCAGTGAAAATATACAGCTATGGCTGTATCCACCAATATGGATGAATCTTACCAACCATAATGTGTATCTAAAGAAGTAAATTGCACAAAAGGACAAATATTGTATTATTTTACTTATATGAAATATCTGGAGTAGTAAAATTCATAGAGACAGAAAGTAGAATGGTGACTGACAAGGGCTGGGGTTGGGGAAAAGGGAAGTTAATGTTTAACGGATACAGAGTTGTAGTTTGGGATGATGAAAAAGTTCTGGAGATGAGTGGCAGTGATGATTGTACAGCAGTGTGAATGTACTTAATGCCAATGACCTGTACATTTAAACATGGTTAAAATGGTAAATTTTATGTTATGTAGACTTTACTACAATAAGAAAAGAAGGAAATCACATACCTTGAGTATAATAGTATTTATGTAAAGTGCAAAAATAAGCAAACTGTATTGTTTAGGAATACATACATATGTAATAAAACTTTTAAAGAAAACAAGAAAATCATCACAAACATCAGTGATTATCCCTAGGGGTAATTTTTTTTGGTAAATCAATATAATTGTTGGAGTATGATATGGAAAGGATTCAAAGAATTGCATGATATAGCTGTAACAAACCTGTTCCCGTTGGCTTTTTAATATAAACCAGATTTCTCACTTCTCATATTTGTAAAAATTAAAATAGAATCTGTCTGAATCCTTGTTTCATTCAGCAGTAGCTAACACCTATCCACGGATCATGAACTAACCAAGAAAAAGAGAAAAACCAACCATCTCATCAAGAGATGCATATCCAGTAAAATTTCACTTTTTATGTTTAATATTTACTTATCAAAATATGTAATATAATATGTTGCTTCATTCAGTTGTATACTGAAAATAATTAGAATGCAATCCAGAAACTTACAGACAAGGAAATAAAATTTTGTACATAGTTTTGTAACAGCTGAATATGATAGGAGGATCAACAAAACTTTTTTAAGTGTATTACGTTAAGAAAAGATTCTGTGAGGGAATGGGAATGGAAACATGAGTTCACAGAGAAAAAAGATTAAAATTTTTATTAAAGAAAAGCTTGTTCATATTTTTTTAATTGATGATATTGGCCATTAAATCACAATGGTATGTAGATTCCATTGGATATATTTTAAATAGTGATGGATATATTTGAAAGAGTGATGTAAAAGTTTTATTTTTTTATGTCATATACTGGAAAGTACAACGTTTGCAGCTATTTAAGCTTGTGATGAAGTTTTCAATGCCAACTTAAAATTTGTGAAGGGGTACATAGTTTTTCAAAATTCTTTTAGGGAATATATGAACAAGTAATTTTAAAAGTTACTGATCAACTACAGCTGAGGAAGAGAAGCCAGAAAAGAAGTCTGAGGAGTAACCTGTGAGAGAAGAAGCAAAATCAGACAGTACTAACCCAAAGGCCCAATGAAGAAAATATTTTAAGAAGGAGGAAGAAAAACTGTCAAGTGATGACGACAGATGAGTAAAATGAGAGCTGAAAATTGACCATTGGCATTGGAGCACTGCCATCTTAAGGTTCATTGACAAAAGAGGTTTTAATGGAGGAACGGAAACCAAAGCCCAGTTGGAGTGGGCTGTGCAGAAAATGGGAAAGTGGAAGCAGTGGGCAACTACATTCAGGCGGTCTGATATAAAGAGTAATGGAATTGGAGCAAAAGATGGAGAGGGATGTGAAATCCAGAGAGGGAGAAATTTATGAACAACTAGAGGTGTTAACTACAAACAAGGGCCAAGTCTTAAAGGGACAGTGAAGGACAGGATCCAGTGTAAGAGTGGCAAGTTCAGCCTGAAATAGCCATAGGTACAGACAGTTCATCCACTGTGATGGGAAGGAAGGTAGACAAAGATGTTAGGTAGGTTCAAAGATTTGGTGTGTAAAGAAGATTTTTCTCTCCTCAAAATTTCTAGTGATATCAGAGGTAAGGGCCACAGCTGAAAGTAGAAAAGAGGAGAGGATTTGGGAGGTTTGAAGAGTGAGGGGACTGAAATAGTAGTAGGAACACTGCATGGTGCTTAGAGCCATTTAACATCTGTGCTGATAAACTTGAGCCTGTATATTTTTCTCTGGCAAGGTTCAGCTGTTCATATTACTAGCACAGAATAAATGGGAGTGTTGAGCTTAGCTAGAACTAGGAGTTGGCCAGCTGAGCTTCTCAGAGGGAGTGGAAAATAGGGAGGTGGAGATATATATGTCAGTGATTATGGTGATGAGCTGTGAAATCTAACGTGGGTAAAGAAGTGAAGGTATGAGAGGGGTTGATGGACAGTGAAAAAGTGGTAGGGCTAATGGATTGGAGATTTCAAAGGAGCATCCTGTAGTTGGTGAGCCACAAAGAGAAGATGGTCACCCAAGAGTCTGTATATCCCAAGGATTATCTACTCTATTGATTCCTAAATTGAGATGGTGCTTTTCTCTTTCTATACTCTCACTTAGGGAAAACGGAGGGGGGTGGTTATCACCCAGATAGTTCTCAAGTCTGTATTCTGCTAAACCTCAGTTCTCCAGTTTCAATGCCCGCAAGCATTGTCTAGATGTTCCACCAGCACTTCCTACTACTAATTATACTTAGCCTCCTTTAAACAGTTTCTCTTTCAAATTTACTTGTTCTAGACTACCATTCTTCTTTTTGACTGTTTTCCTGACTCCTTCCTCTCCTTGCCTCCAATTTTAATCATTATCAACTAAGTTAGCTTATAAAATATTTATTGGGTCCATTCTCCTACCTGAATTTCCATTGCCATGACTTTATTTATTAATATTGTTAATAGTTACCAAGATGTTCTCCTCTTTATAATCAATTTTTTCCCCTAATACTAGGTTAGTTTTAAAAATTATATCCTTAATAGCTGCAGCTCTTCTCAAAAACTTTTAGGGGATTTCCAGTTCTTTTAGGGGGTTTCCACTTCTTTTAGAATAATGTGCAAACTCTATCGCATAGCTTTTCCATTCTCATTTCCATCATCACCTCTTCTTGGAGTCTTCCCAAGGTCCGCTGAACTTGCTGGCCTTTCCAGTGCTCTCCACTCCATATCTTATACCTGCATTTCCCTCTTCTTGGGATATCTTCCCCTCATAGCTGAATGTTAAAATCTTGTGGGCACAAATTTAAATACGACCTGCTCTATAAAAACTCTACTTGATCCCAGCTGTTGAAAATAATCTCTCCTTCCTCCAAACTTGCAAAATAACTTTCTGTAAATCTGTTAGTCATAAAAATGTCTTTAATTTTTATAGGTGTAGCAGTATTAAAACTCTTTTTGCATGTATTTTATTTTAATCTTTACAACAGTGAAATAAAGTTCTGTTTAGCACCATTTTAAGGATGTGGACACTGGAAATGAGAGAACTATTTAAATCATATATACTTGTCACTGTCACTCTTGCCTTTGAATCATTTATATGCTTATTTTTCTTACTTGTTTCCATACTTTGTCCTCAATGCACTTAGCCAAGGCTTTGCACATAGTAGGGAGTTATATTTGAATGAGTGAAAGACTGGATTCATGGAAGCAAATTTGGGTGCATATTAATAGCCTTTTTTTATGTTGTGGCCTTTGTTAAGCCTGGCAATAAGAAAAAGAAAATCAGCAAAGCTGAACGATTGAGGCAGCTACAAGAGGAGGAAGAGAGACGACAAAAAGAGGAAGGTACAAAATACACTGATACTATTTTTGTATGCAGGTAATACTAATAGTAGGTTGGTATTTCCATAATCCAGCCAATGTTTTTTTAAAGAATTTTCAAAATTCTTTAATTTTTCAAATTTAATCTGTTTTATAATAGATACTTAAAGGGTCCCCAGAAAGTTCTGTTAGTACACACCATACACTTTCGGATATATCTTAAGAAGAGTTGCCAGATAAAATCTAGGATGCCCAGTTAAATTTGAATTTCAGGTTAACAACGGATAATTCAGGATAATTTGCCCCATGCAATATTTGGGACATACTTAAACCAAAAAAAAAAAAAAAGTCTATTGTTTATCTGAAATTCAAATTCAACTAAGCATCCTGTATTTCTATCTGCTAATTCTGGCAACCTTGTCTTGAAATGTTTGTATTTCCTGATTAAATTAGGGGCATTGACACTGATTGTACAGTAAGAATTCTGAAACTCAAATTCATTAAATATGGGAAATATACACTAGCAAGAAAGACACACAGCAGCCTAAGTTCTTATAGTTTAATAATACTTACTTGCCAAATTTAAAGAGGACTGTCATTTGTTAAAAAAAAGTCAATTAAAAGTTAAAAGTATTGGTTATTTAAAATACCAAAAAGTGATTTTAAAAATCTGAATATTTCAAGTGGTTGTAGCTTTTAGCATTAAGAACAGCTGTGGACTCAGATTTGGGTTTTAAAAGTCTGTCCTCAGATTCCATGTTGACTTTTTATGGATAACCATATAAAGCCTTTTTAGGTGACTCATAAGAAGAATACAATATCGGGGTCTAGATCTTGGGGAATGTTTTATTAAATTGGGTTGAACTCATATCTTTAACTTATTTCATGTTTTGTTTTTAATAGTGAAAGCAAGAGAAGATTTAGGTAATTGCTTCTGATGATGCAGATGTCACAAGATTATAGAAATCTTCTGAAGATTTTACCTCTCCTTAATTACTCATGATAGATCTGCCATTTTTTCTTGGTTAAAATAATTATTGGATTGCTATAAACTTTTGGAGGAGAGAAATATAATGTGGGCCTATTTTTCTGGCTAGAAATTTTGAGAGTCATGTTACTTTTTTGAAGGAAATCTAGCACTTGTCTTATTTCTAGCACATAATAAAGGTTGTAAATATACAAAATATTCCACCACCACATCTTGAAAATATTTGCGGTAGCTTTCAGGTCTTAAAAATAGATTGATTTAATCACTGAGAAAAAAATTTTTTTGGTTCTTTAGAGGAAGCCCGTTTGAAATATGAAAAAGAAGAAATGGAAAAGCTTGAAATAAAACGAATCGAGAGAGAAAAATGGCGACAACTTGAAGCAAAAGTAAATAAAAATTAATATTATTAATGAAGACTTCAGCTATGTGGCTATCAGATCTGTTTGGCCATTTAATGTCATTCTCCCCCATAGCTACCAGTAATATTTAGGCCTATATGAACTGGTTTAACTCATTTAATCCCACCATAAAATTAGTGACATTATTACCCACATTTCACAGATCAGGAAATTGAAGAATGGAGAAATTAAGCAGCTAATAAATTGCAGAGCCAGGACTTAAGACATAAGCAGTCTTGCTTCAGAGCTCATGCTGGTAACCATTAAGTTATTATTCTCAACCTGTTTTATAGATAATTAAACAGAACCAAAAAAAATTTGAAATTTTACCTCTCCTTTTTTAGTTTCACTTCTCTTTTTCACCAGAATTTTTCAGGTCAGTAGTTCTGAAAGATTTTGTTCTCAGGACAAAACCTCATTACTATTAACAATTGAAGACCCCCCAAGGAGCTTTTGTTTATGTGGGTTATATCTATCAATATTTACCATATTAGAAGTTAAAAATGAGAAATTTTAAAAGACTTATATAGACATTAAATATTGTTAAAAATAAACATAAAAATAAGTACATTAACATATTTTTAAGAAAGAAAATACCTATATATAATTATATATGTAATTATATATACACATATATACACATTGCATATATTATATTAATTGTTTATATAATTATGTTTTATAATTTATATGTAAAATATATGTATAAATATATAGTACATATATATTTTATATATAATGTATATAATACATATATGTATACATATATAAAAATATATGTATATTACATATAAATATTAAAATATATTTTATAAATTATATAATTTGTATAATTATTGTAATTATGTTATATAATTATATAACATCCACATATTAGTATATAACATATATAATTATATAAATGTTTTTATGTATGTATATATAATTATATAACATATATAATTGTATATTTTATGTATTAACATATAATTATATATTTTATATTATATATTATATATTTTTATAATTATATATTATATAAATATATAATTATGCATATATAGTTATATATGTATATTTAATTATATATATGTAAAATATATAACACAATTTTATATATAATTATATAACTATATATTCTTGAGCTATAGTTGACATATAACATTATATTAGTTTCTGGTGAAACATGATGATTCACTATTTGTACATATTTTAAAATGATCACCACAATAAATCTGGTTTACATCCATCACCACACATTATATATTTTTTTAAATTAGGGAAGTGAGTAGCATTGTTTATATTTTAAAAATCTCTTTAATGTCTCACTTAACAGAAGACAACTGGATTCTCATGTCTATTTCAATATTCCATCTGTTACAATGTGTTGCTTTGATTGAAATGTATGAAGAAAATTGCCTGCACATAGATGTGTAGTTGGAAAAAGGAGGAATACTGTAATAGCCTTTCAGATAATTGTGGATATTCTTCTTTGATACTATACCAAAACTCAATAAGTGGTAGTTTCTTAGTGTGGAATCTGAAACCATATCAATGAACTTTTCTTACTCTTACACTAAAACATTGATTTGTCTTCCACTTTGAACAGATCTTGTATTCATGCATGATTTTGCAACATCGTGCATTGTTACTTGCAAAAATTTGGTTCACTGAGTTATTTGCTTCCAAATATTGAGAGATTTTTATTATTCACTATAAAAAGAAATCCTATGCATTAACATCATCTCCAATCAAATTAGAAATGTCTGAGGATTGGGAAACTATTAGACTCACAGTGGTAGATACAAATTTTCTAAAATTCAAATTTATTTGAAAGTTTGAATTTTATCATTGGAAACAAATACTTTGAGTTGTTTCCTGGAAGTGACAAGCTCAATTCATTAATTTTTGAGAGAATGTCTGCCAAAATACTCAAATAATTGCACAAATATTTATTTCTCAAGACAGTATTGTTCTTTGATCTGCAGCAGAAGTGCTTTATGCATAATTCCCATTTTATCACACAGAATATTAAAAAGATGTATACTTAAGGGTTGACATTGAATAAAATTAATAATTTTCACTTCTTCATCAGGTCAGTCTTATGTAAAACTGGCTGTTTACCGCCCCTTCCCACCAAAGAACAGGACTGGTACAGTTTGTGCCTTGATTCTCGCCAAGGTGCCAGCAATTGTTTACACCATCAGGGAAAATGTGTACACTAGGAAAAAGGCTGATAATGTCTTAGTATTACTATGAAAATAGATTTGACCTCAGGGATCCTGAGTCTTGGGGACCCACCAGGAGTCTGCAGATCACACTTTGCAAACCACTGCTCCAGATGAAGCCTTTTGGAAATGTCAGTTACATTCAAACTAATTTTAGTATTCATTTTGAAACTTAATGCTTTGCCAAGTAAATTTTAGAGGCTCCTTGTGAAATGCAAAACTGAAATTAAAGAGCAGATCAATGTATCTATCCCCATGCAACAGGATCTAGAAAGGAGAAATGAAGAACTTGAAGAACTTTATTTATTAGAGAGGTGTTTTCCTGAAGCAGAGAAATTGAAACGAGAGACTAGATTGCTTTCTCAGGTGAGACTAACCTTTTTTTGAGCTGATACGTTTGTACCACAAGAGGGAGTTATAGTCTGATATCCTTTTTAATCCAAAGAAACTTTAAATTTGTCTATAAAAAATCTCTCATCTGACAAATCTCTCACATTGCTTGTAGCAAAGTAAATTCACATAGCTTTGTAGAAAACTATTTGTCAATAATAGCCTTGAAATTTTTATATCCTTTGAGTCTGATTTAATTTTTGGGAATCTATACTGAAGAAATTACCCTAAATTAAAATATAAAAAGTTTGACCTTAAGGTAATCTAGTGTTGCTCAAAACAGCGTAGCTTTGGAAACGCTATAGGTGATTATCAGGAGAAAAAGGAAAAACTGTAATAATATGGCAAAAGATGATTATGGTATAATTTTAAGCAAAAAATTGTAAGTACAATATGATTACAAATGTAGAATTCGCATAGACTACAAAATGAATGGAGGGACGCATACTAAGATGCCAATGGCAATTAACAGTTAGTAATAATTTGAGAAACAGAAATCAGCCCAAGTATTGGCTTCTGTAAATACAGGAGCTATATGATTAGAGAGGAAAGCAAAACAAAACCAACTCACTGTTTTAAAAGTAAAAGTATGACAATAAATAGAATTTCTATTTATTTGAATTATCAAGGCTTATAAATTATTTTGATGAAGAGGAATTTGGTTGTTTTAAGGATATCTCAAGTAACTAAAGCTATAATATGGTTTTTGCCTAAATTGGGAAAACTAGGTTATGAGAACTCATACTTTGGAAAAGAAGTAATTTAATCTTTGGCTGAATTTTCACCAGTGTGAACGTTCGAACGTTTTACTTCACAGTGGAAACACTACATTCAATGTGATGGGAGTCCTGATCCTTCAGTATCCCAAGAAATTAATACCTTTATTAGCTTGTGGAAAGAGGAAACAAATGAGACTTTTGAAGAAGTGATTGGAAAAAGTAAACTAGTGCTAAATGTAAGTTCTTAAGTATTATTCTATAATTTTAAATTATTAAATTACAAATTGTCTGATACTGACTCCAAAAATAGAAATAAATTAAACATAGTATTTGGCAGTTAATAATACTACTGCTTCCTTGGCTATGGAGAAAAATATTTGCTAATCTTTTCATTTTCTGTTTTAGTTTTACATTTCCTAAAAACATCTTGCCATCTTCGATAAGGTCAACATAACATAAATGTGAAACATTAACTATATGTGTGTCTAATTCAAGCCAAAATTAAAAAAAAAATCAAGTTGCATCCATTTATGTGGATAATTTGTGGAGGGAAAGTACATGATTTTATCCTCAGCTGGAATTATCCACTATTCAGTGATTCAGTACACATGTTTTTTAATGTTAACTATGTGCCAGGCACCTACTCTTTCAGACACTGCAAGTACAAAGATGTGTAAGAATATCCTACCTTCTAGTTCTGCGAATAGGATGGATAGGCTAGCCTGAGGAGTTACCACTTTATAATGCACTTAAAAATGCTAGACAAAGAAATTTTTTAAATGACATGTAAATCCATTGCCTAGCTCAAAAAAAGTAAGGGAAAATCTTGGAGGTTGTAAAAACAATTCAGAAAAGTGGGCGAGTCTCGAATTCAGTGGCTTCCCAGAGAATATCTATCTGTTAACCCCTGGTGACTTAGCCCTGGTTCAAACGACCATCAGGAGGCAAAGCCTAGGGTACACGCAAGGTGGCAAGTTGGATCAGAGCCCTTCTATATGGCTGGGAGCCTCAAAAAGATATTCTGGATATTAGGGAAAAAACCTACTCTGCAAAAAACCTACTCTGATAAGAACTTGTTTGGCTCATCTTTAGCTTAGTGAAGGGAAAACAGAAATGTCTCTACTGAGAATTCTTAATCACAAGTGAGTTAGAAGTCGGACTGGAAGAGTTTACTAGAATACAGCACAAAGTGATAAAGAGATGGAAAATATGAAAGAGTAGTTAACAGACATGTAGGATAGAGCAAGAAGGGCTAAAAATATATTGGAAAGGAGTACCAGAAGGAGATGTAAAAGAATGAGGGAGATACAATATTCAAAGAGATAACGGCTGACAATTTTCCAGAATTGAGGAAAGATAAGAACCGTACGATTCAAGAAACCCAGCACATCCCAAGTTAGGATAAATGGAAAGAAATCCACACTTAGGCATACCTACATAATAGGAGAAACTAGAAGGAATTCACTCCTCTCAGTCCTACTATCCTCTAATGTTTTTTGTTCCATTTCTTCACGACATTTTTGTGCTATTGTTTCCTTCTTCTCTATGTTGCTGCAAGATGGAGTAACTCCAGACTCTGTTAAGCTCATAACATGCATTGCCTAAATTAATCTGGATAGCATGTTTATGAGATTCATTTTACTTATGAAGAAACAGATTGTGCCTCGCTTACAGTCCCCTACGAGACCTTAGATGGGCCTTGCTCTGACTTTCCAAAGACTCCAAAGAGCCTCCCATAGACTATGAGGTATTTGGATGCCAATGGATTCATCGTACGGTGTTCTTGCCATTGCACACCCTCTCTACCAGGAGGCTGCCATGGCCTGACGCTGGTCCAGGAATCCAGTGCTCTGCAGTTGGCAGGGAGACAGTCGGAGGTACCACTAGCGCTCACCAGTGATGAGCTGAAAGCGACATCTTCCTGTTATTAACGTAGAGTACAGAAGTAGAAGTAATAAATAGTAGGGAAGATAAGAAAAGGATAAGTAAAACAAAATGGGAGACCAAAGAGGAGAGTAATCATAGCAGTAGGAAACTAAAGCAGGAAGTCACAAGAGGAACAGAAAGAACTGGATAGCAGAGGCCCCATGGTAAACAGCAAGTTCCAAATTATAAAATTTATTTATTTGACAAAGTCTTATATAACTCTTACTGTGCCAGGCTTTAGAAATAGTAACTTGCTGAATCTCGTAATAACCCTATGAGATAGGCACCATTATCCCCATTTTGCAAATGAAGAAGTTGAGGCACAGAGATGTTAACTAACTTCCCCAAGATCATGCTGCTAGTAAGAGGTGGCTGAGACTGAAGCCCAGCATTCTGGCTTGAGGCCATACTACCTCAGACGACTGCGCTGCCTCTCTTAATTTAGAAGTTTTCTGTATGTCATCTGTGTAAGTGTTCAAAACTGAATTATGCCACTTACTAGTTGCTCCTTGATCAGGCTGTGTCTCACTTTCTCCCAACAGTTCAAATATCTGTCCACTCTCTTCTTGCTTGCGTGGTTTCCGAGAAGTTCGATATAATTCTTAACTTTGTTCCTCTAAAGGTAACTTCCTCTGTTCCTCTGGCTCCTGTCAGGAATTTTTCTTTATCTTTGATCTTCTGTGGTTTGAAAATGATATGCCTAAGTCAGTTTTCTTTGGCATTTATCCTGCTTGGTGTTGTCTGAGCTTCCTGGATTTGTGGTTTGGTGTTTGACATTAATTTGGGGAAATTCTCAGTCATTATTGTTTCAAATATTTCTTCTGTTCCTTTCTTTCTTCTCCTGTGATGTGTATGTTACACCTTCTGTAGCTGTCTGCAGCCCTTGGATATTCTGTTCTGTTTTTCTCAGTCTTTGTTCTCCTTGCTTTTTGGTTTTTATACTCTAGCTCAGAGATTGTTTCCTCAGCTGAGCCCAGTCTAGTAATAAACCCATCAAAGGCTTTCTTTATTTTTGTTTCCGTGTTTTTGATCTCTAGCATTGCTTTTGGTCCCGTCTTAGGATTTCCATCTCTCTGCTTTGCGTTGCCCTTCTGTTCTTGCGTGCTGTCTACTTTATCCATTAGAACCCTTGCATATTAATCCTAGGTGTTTTAAATTCCTGGTCTGATAATTCCAAGGTTCTGATGTTTGCTCTGTCTTCAAATTGTGTTTTTTGCCTTTGGTATGCCTCGTAATTTTTTCTTGCTGGCCGGACATGATGTCCTGGGTAAAGCAATTCCGTGATTAGGCCTTTAGTAATGCGGTCATAGGTGGGGAAGAGGTCTGCAGTCCTGTGATGAGGTCGCAGTCTTTCAGTGAGTCTATGCCTCTGGACTGCGGGCTTCACAGAGGTTTTAATTTCTCTCATCCCCTCTCATGAGGGAGGGGGTGGCTGGAGCCAGCTGGAGCTGCGTGCTTCCTTTCCCACAAGTGAGTTCGGCTTTGGTAAAACTCCAGCAGGTTAGGCTCTAGTGAGTTTCCCCTGACATCGGGCCTTGTTAAGAACAGAGTGCTCTGGCCTATTTTGAAACAGTTCCTTTTTGCTCCCCCTGCTGGAAGCACGAGGGGACTTTTCTCCCATATTTATTGTGGGGACCTAGTTGAGCTCCTGGAAGGAAACCTCACAATATTGCGGGCACTCCCCCTTCCATGACTGCATCTTCCTGGACATTTTCACTCTCAGCGCTGTCCTCGCTGAGCCTCCAGCAATTTGTCATTTGCAGTTCAGGTTTTCCTACCCGGTGCTGGGTCCTGCCCCTGAGTCTGCTCACAAAAGCTGACTCCCAGTATTCACCTGCAGGTCTCTCCAGTCTTGGGCGCAGGCCCTGTGTCCTTCCCTCTCTTATGAATCAAAAATAGTTGTCGATTTTTCAGTCTGTTCAGCTTTGTGCTTGTTGTTAGGATGGAGTGGCATCTTCCAGGCTCCTTACAGATAAGCACGATAACAGTATCTACCTCATAGAATTATGATGAGCACTGAATGAATTAAAACATAGAAAGCATTTAGAACAGTTCCTAGTACACAGTAAGCATTGGGTAAATATTAGTAATTCTCCTTGGTCTCCTCCTCCTCATTGTTGTTACTCCTGTTGTTCCACAGTCTTAGGTAATGGTAAACTGTGCCTGTCTATCAACTTGCTAATGAAAGCTCTGTTACACATAGTTGAGAATTCTTTTTTTTTTTTTTGAGGAAGATCAGCCCTGAGCTAACATCTGCTGCCAATCCTCCTCTTTTTGCTGAGGAAGACTGGCCCTGAGCTAACATCCATGCCCATCTTCCTCTGCTTTATATGTGAGATGCCTGCCACAGCATGGCTTTCCAAGCAGTGCCATGTCCGCACCTGGGATCCAAACTGGCGAACCCTGGGCCTCCAAAGCAGAACGTGAGAACTTAACTGCTCGGCCACTGGGCTGGCCCCCAGAATTCTTATCATGGAGTTTTTGGAGGAAATAGTTTACTTTTCCACGATCTTAAATAATAGAATAAATACAGGAAAGGATTTTTATATGTTTTACTGCTGTGTTCCTCAATTCAAAAGTGATAGAACATCCGTCTTTTCACCTTTTCCTTGACCATTTGTCAGAAAATTAATTACTTTTATAGTAAATATTTATGTTTTTACTTTATACCCTTACTTTCTAGTTAATTGACAAGTTGAAATTAATTTTATTGGAAACGCCACCATATGATTTGCAAGATAAAATAGTAACACAGTACCAAGGATCAATTCTAGAACTGCAAGAGCTTCTTCATTGCAAGTTTAACACTGCCACAGAAATACTTCTCAGAGTAAGTGTGGGATTTGGCTTATGTGTTATTATTTTATGAGAGTTAAAATTTTATTCTGTATAATAAAAAATCCATTATCTTTTTTTATTAATTAAAAGGTTATGAAAAAGTCAGTAGAATAATTTAAGGCACATATGTTTATCCAGATTTCACAACTAAATATTTTATTTTATTTAATTTATTTATATTCCTTTTCCTCCCCAAAGCCCCCCGGTACATAGTTGTATATTCTTAGTTGTGGGTCCTTCTAGTTGTGGCATGTGGGATGCTGCCTCAGTGTGGCTTGATGAGCGGCACCATGTCCGCGCCCAGGATTCGAACTGATGAAACACTGGGCCGCCTGCAGCACAGCACGCAAACTTAACCACTCGACCACAGGGCTGGCCCCCTAAATATTTTATTTTTAAAGAAATCAAACATTATTGATATAGCTAAAGTCTAGTTTTTTCTTATACTTGCTAAGGTTTACTAGGATCGCTGTGAAAATAAGTTCACAAAACATATGTTAGATATTCACCCTAGATCAATCAATTGAGACAAGATTACAGTTATTGGTAGTCACTCTATTTTTCTCAAATCTTTTAGCACTAATGATATCAAATAATCATAAAATCATTATTATACCTAAGAAAATAAATAATATTTCCATAATTTATTCTAATGTCCAGTCCATATTTAAATTTTCCCTAGCGTCCCGTGAATATCTTTTATGCCTATTTTGTTTTTTAAATCAGAGAACCATCTAAGGTCACATTACTGTTGGCAGTTTTGCCTCTCGGTTTCTCCTGGTCTAGAGCGCAGTCCTTAGTAGAATGTGTTCTAATTACACAAAGAACTGCGAAGAAGGCTTAAACTTTACTAAGTTTATTGTTAGCATTAATATTCATATTATAATTTTGCAACTATTTGATATATTGTAACAAAAAGCAGGTTAGAAAATGTATTATAATTACTAGCAATCAAGATTTTTATTTTAAGAGAAAAAAGATACAGTATGTAAAAGAGAAGAAGATTAGAAAAAAAAATACTATAGTGTTAGATTTGAAATGGAAATATCAGTATGCCACTGGCCCAGTGGCATAGTGGTTGAGTTTGCACGCTTCACTTCACCAGCCCAGGGTTCGAAGGTTCGGATCCCGGGCACGGATCTACACACCTCTCATCAAGCCATGCTGTGGCATCTCACATATGAGATAGAGGAAGATTGGCACAGATGTTTCTCAGGGACAATCTTCCTTACTGAAAAAAAAAAAAGCATGTGTATGGTTAAAATGAAAAGTCATGATAATGTTAAAATTGAAAAGGGTGACGTAATAGTAATCTATAAGTGCTACCTGGAAATATAGGAGCACCTTTAATCCTTAGAAACCTTAGAAGAAACAGTAACAAAGGGAAAACACATTTAATTAAGTAAATATGTTTGTATCATTTAGAGAGTGTTTTAAAACAATTCTCCGTTATTTTGATGGAACCTTATTTCTACCCCAATTACTCTTTTAAGTAACGAAGGGAATCTACCACCTAAGTGGTGAGATAACTCATCTCAGTTACATAATTTATGAGGCCTCTAATCTTTTATAATGTTTTCTTTTTCTTTTATAGCAAGCTAGTACTTTAGCAGATCTGGACAGTGGAAATATGGAAAAAGTCATTCAAGACGAAAATATTACTCTGTATGTGTGGGCAAACCTCAAGAAGAATCCAAGGTATTCTCATGGGTATTACTGTGGGTCAAAGGTCATTAGAGTCACATCGTGATGACCAGCAGATGCCTGTTGCATAACAGCAGGGCATACGTAGAAAAACTCGTGTCAGGAATCAGCCAACTGGGCTTTAAATCACAGAGCTGCCATTTACTTTCAGCAAGTTCCTTAGCCTTGTTGAGCTTCAGTATATCAACAGTAAAATGATGATTAAAGTACTTAACTTAACAGGATGGGCTTGAGGTTTCAATATTAATGCATGTAAAGGTCATAGCATAGTGTCTAGTACAAATACGTGCTGAATAAATATCTGGTCTTCCCCTTCTCTTCACTCGCTTAACCTCCCTCTCCCTATAACAAATAGAAGTGGTAGGTGCTTTCTACATAGCAATATGATAAATTCATGATTATTATTTTTTATAAATAAGGATAAATTCACGATCACTTGGTTGCTGCTTAATCTTAAACATTTCAAATTAATTGAGTTAGTATGGCAGTGAGTTACAGGAAAAATTACCAGAATGAAGGTTAGGCGGCCTTGGTTCTTATCCCAGCTCTGAAAAGACTAGTCATATGACAATGGAAAAAATTGGGCTTTATTTTCATATTTAGTAAAAGAAAAAAACAAAATATTTTCCAAGTTCCATTTGCTATAAAATGCTCTGGTTTAAATCTAATCAGAGACAATGCATGAATATAACATTTTTCATTGTAAAATATGTTACATACAGAAGAGTGAAGGAAATTAAATCTGTATAATTTTAAAATAATAAAAGTAAAATGAATAGCCCTGTATTAACTACTGAGGTTTATGAAGAAAATTAGGTGGCATCTTTCACTAAGGTAGGGAATAGTGGAGGCAGAACATGTTTTGTTTTATTTTGATGGTCATGTTGAGGGGGTTGGAGGGATGATGTGTTCAGTGTTGGGCTTGTCGGGTTTAAAGCACCTATGAAATGTGAAAGTGTGACTGTCTGAAAGCATTGCGAGAAAGCTGAGTTGGAGATATATTTTTTGGAGTCATATAGATGAACAGTTCTTAACTTTTGGGGGAGTCATAGACTCTTATGAACTTCAAATTATTACATATGCTCACACATATGTAAGGGCATTTTTGGACCTCTTGAAGTCCCTTCAGGAATGCTTCTTCCCCCTACCCTGCCCCGGGAAACATAGAACTCATGTTAAAAAAGTCTTGATAATATAAATAATAATCACAGCCATAGAAATATAATATCCAATATCCTCTATGTATGTAGAGGGAGAAAAAAAAGGGCCTAGGATAGAGAGGTGAGTAATATCGACATTTAAGGGGTCGTTAGGAAGAAGGCCATACAGAGGAAATGGAGAAGGAGCTGCCAGGGATGAAAGAGAAGAGTATTGGGTCATGGATCCCAAGAGGGTGTTTTGAGAAGGATAACATCAGTAACTGGGCCCAAATGCTGCAAAGAAAGCATTTGGATCGGGACTCAAAACTGTGGCAAAATTAAAGTGGAGGGAAATACTGCTTAAATATAAATTTGCAACACACCTAGAGTTTCCCAGGGCCTCACCCTTTTTGTTAAAATTAATTATTGACAGGTACAGAAGTGTCAGATTCTCTGAAACACAAATTGGATTTGAAATACCAAGGATATTAGCAACAAGTGACATTGCTCTACGACTCCTACATACTCACTATGATCACGTCACACCGCTGCGTCCCGTTCCAACGTCATTACAGGAACACACTTCCACAATAACTAACCTTGTCAGAGACGAAGAAAAGAATTTAGAAGCGGCAATCAGCAAAGAGATGCAAGAAGAGTGTAAACAAGAAGAAAATGAGTCTAACTCGGTTCATGAGGAAGAAATAAAAGTTGAGGATCAAGGTGAAACTGAAGTAAAAATGGTAGGACACATTTCAATGTTTACATTTTTTTCTTCATGTAGCAAGCATTATTAGATTCCCTTGAAGCATTCTCAAGATTTTTTTCCTAAACAACTAGAAATTGTCCGAAAGCTACTATCTTGCCAATGGCATGATTTTGAATGTGTATTTTTTATTCGTGCCTTCTATTAATAATCACTATTCATAGTTGAGCCTATTGCTTCAACTCCTAAAGTTCAGCACGGGGATTGCTCATTTTTATTTTAGGTACACTACTGAAAATCTTTGAAGCAATTTAATTTTTGTGTATTTATTATATTTCAAACTCATTTAAGGGAACTTGCCGTTAGATGGAAACTCGCACTAAGTACTTCCACAAACCAAGGGATTATCTTATAGGACCCTGTTACTGTCTCAGCTTTTGGTTTTGTAAGAAAGACTTTTATGAAGTAAAAGTTGATTTTCTTAAACTATTGTACTCCTTTCTTAAAACTTGACATCTTTAGATGTAATAACATCTTATTAGAACAATTTAATAATCAAATTCCTTTAGTTGATTTTTGTTCTTTCTATCTCCAGGATTTTCAAGTTAGTCACTTATTATGTTAGAGTAAATTGTCTCTTTAGAATTTAGTGTTATTTTCTCAGAACTAAGCAGCCTTTTTGTTTGGCCATAGACAATTTGCATTTTAGGAAGGACCAGAAATAGCAGGTTGTCCTACAAGTGCTTAAGATATGAAATGTACTGGTTTATTTTCTTTAAACACAGGTAAGGGTTAAGAATTAGGTTGAATACAAATTATCAGAATAGGAATTATTAGATATTCTAAGAACATATTTAATTGAAAAATTCCATTTTAAATATTACACTAGAATCAAAAATGATAGATTCTATAGCAATACACAAATGGACATGACATGGCGATCAGTACAAAGAATAGTATTTAGAGTGATATTACAACCATGTAAAAATTAAAAAGGCATAAGGGGAAGAGAACTCAGAAACCTGTATACAGCTGATATTTTAGAGAGGTGGGAAATAAGCAATTTATTTTTCTTTAAAAATTTGTCACTTTTTAAAAAATGTTCTTTGAGCAATCCAATACCTTTCAAATTAAAAAATTTCATTTTACCTCTCAGGTAGCGTGGTAGCTTGACTAGAGTTCAGTAATATTTCCAGTCTTCTTCTGTTTCCTGAATGTAAGGGATGATTATGCCCCTCACTCTCTTGAAGTTAGGTGTAACTGCTACTTGCTTTAGCTAATAAGATGTGAGTGGAAGAGAGATACTGATTTTTAAAGATTTTATTTTTTTCCTTTTTCTCCCCAAAGCCCCAGTACATAGTTGTATATTCTTCATTGTGGGTCCTTCTAGTTGTGGCATGTGGGACGCTGCCTCAGCGTGGTTTGATGAGCAGTGTCATGTCCGCGCCCAGGTTTTGAACCAAAGAAACACTGGGCCGCCTGCAGCGGAGCACACGAACCCAACCACTCGGCCATGGGGCCAGCCCCGAGATACTGATTTTTAAGGGGGAAAAAATAATCAGTAAATGGGCCCCAGGCTTAAAATTATGGAAATATGCAGTAAAAACCAAAATGAAAATCCATTCACTTAAAATAAAATTTGGCAGGATTTGTGATTGAAAATCCATGAAAACAAAGAACAAATAGAAAGATATCGAAATTGTTATATGAAAACAGTATATAAAATGTTTGGTCTTGATTTCATAAAAATATTAGATAATTTCTCCTCCTCAGGTTCCTTGATCATAATTAATATTTTTTGAAAACACATCAACATTTTACCCAAGAATCTCACATTACTTATTTTTAAGTTGCAAAATAATAATTAGAAAACATATAATTTGAAATATTACTTGATTTATATGGCTTATGCAGTTCTTTCTTAAGCCCATCTCTCCGTTAAAGCAGCCTCATGCAGTGATGAGTTATTATAGTTCTGTTAATTTTGGAAATAGTTTTATATTTATAAGCAGGGCTGGCTGGGTGCCATAGTGGTTAAGTTTGCATGGTTAACTTGGACGGCCCAGGGCTTGTGAGTTCGGATCCCTGGACATGGCCATACACACCACTCATCAAGCCATGCTGTGGTAGGCATCGCACATATAAAATAGAGGAAGATGGGCACAAATGTTAGCTCAGTGAGAATCTTCCTCAGGCAAAAAAGAGGAAGATTGGCAACAGATGTTAGCTCAGGGCCAATCTTCCTCACACACATACAAAAATATATAAGCATATGAATTCACTGTAATACTAAACAGTGCACTTAAATATATTTTTCTCAAGGCCTGTCATCTACTACAGTAAGGAGTCATCTCCTTTACTCTCAACCAGTGAGCTCGAAAGTACCAAATTAAGCTTTCCTCATTGTGAATGGCCCTTACCAATGTGTTTAACTACATTTGGTTTTTCTGGTATTATTTAATGTTTTATCGAACAGTTTCAAACAACTTATATTGATGACTAAAGGTATGCCAGTGCTAATGTTGATAATGCCGCAAAAGTACAGCAAGGAGAAGCATTGACGTAATGGTAAAATGCATGTTTTATGGAATATTGAGGGTGTCCTCAAATAAGTAGTTTAGGAAACTCAGAGTAAAGATCAGCAGACAATTAATGATATGGCAGAAATAGTTGTACTCTGTGAAACTTCTCCATAGCCTGGGAAGCTTGACTAAGAATTGTGTGAATGGTAGATTGAGGAACCTGGCTGGAGGAACTTTATGTTATCAGGGGATTTAAAAAGAGAAAATTGCCTAGGAGATGAAAATAACATGAATTCAGTTAGCACTCCTATTTCTGGAACCAGTCCTCTCAACACACCCAACATACATGTGCATAGATGCTAATGCTTATGTATGTGTGCTCTATCATCCTTCCAAAACTGCATAGCATTCTGAAAAAGTTAATGTGCTTAATGTTCAAATATGTATGATTTCCATGAAGCAGAAGAATCCCATAGTAGTGGCTTGAGTGTGCCAAGGCAGGCGGGAAAAGCCATCTCCTGCGCTGAAGGAGGATTGTTGTAGGGAGGAAAGGCAGGAATTGCGTAGAGTAAAGGATTGCCCCACTCAAAACCACTTGCCCTGCTGAGCTGGGTAGGAAAGGAGAGAGAGAGGACTTCAAGAATTGTCAGCTGGGCCTACACTTGCCGATAATTCTAACCAGTGTAAACCACCTTTAGTAAGTGTAAGTTACTTGCAGGGGGCAAAAATCACCAGATTTATAAAGAGAATCAGCAACTCAAAAGAGGAGACAAGGATAATTCAATGGCGTTCATGGGGAGGGGGGAAGTAAAATGATGGAAAGAAGTAGGAGGTCCAATCTCCATATAAAAGAAGTTCCAGAAATCGAGAAGGGAAAGGATGAGTTGAATATAATAATCAGCACTGGGACAGCTGGCTAAGATTTGAAATAAAATAAATTTCCATTCATACTTCACTCTACAGACTAGAAAAAAATAACAGATTAAAGGTTTAAATATAAAAGCAAGCTAATCAAAACTCATAAAATAGTAGTATTTGAAGAGAACATAGGGAAGTTATTTTATTATCTTTACTAAGAAGGTCTTTCTTACTTGTCAGTGCATCAAAACTAAAACCATAAACCATTTGCATAGCCAAAAAAACCTCACTATAAAAAGTTGAAAGACAATGAACTGAGAAAAATATTTAGCCTTATGTATAAAACAGTCGGTATCCTAAAATAAGGAACTCGTACAAATTGGTAAGAAGAGAATTTCCTCATATAAAATTAGACAAAGGACTTGAGTAGAGAGATGAGAAGAGAAATGCAACTAGCCAATAAAAATATGAGAAGATAACCAAATAAGTAATCAAATTAGAACCCTTAGATCATTTCTTCTTATCAGATTGAGCAGGAGGGGGAGCAGATATTTTCATATACTGTTATTAAAAGTGTAAATCTGTACAGTCTTTCTGAAGGGCAATTTGGCACTATGTAAATGTACTATTATCAGTCACTTTAATTTTAGTAATTTATTTTTATGAAGTAATAGGACAAGTAAATAAAAATGAATGCATGAAGATGTTCATTGAAGTATTTTTTTATAGTAGCAAATATAGTCCACAGATTAAATTAATTGTAAAGTATTCAACAGCCAAAATATTAGTAGCCATTCAAAATGATATAGATTTTATGTACTTTTTTAATTTTTAAATTTTTCTATTGAGATATAATTGACATATATTAGTTTCAGGTGTACAATATAATGATTTGATATTTGTATGTACTGTGAAATGATCACAATAAGTTTAGTTGACATCCATTGCCACATATAATTACAAATTTTTTTCCCTTTTTCTTTTTTTTTTAAAAGATTGGCACCTGGGCTAACAACTGTTGCCAATCTTCCTTTTTTTTCCCCCCCCAAAGATTGGCACCTGGGCTAAGAACTGTTGCCAATCTTTTTGTTTTTTTCTGCTTTTATCTCCCCAACCCCACCCTGTACACAGTTGTATATCTTAGTTGCACCTCCTTCTAGCTGTTGGATGTGGGACGCCGCCTCAATGTGGCCTGACAAGCAGTGCCATGTCTGCGCCCAGGATCTGAACCCTGGGCCGCCGCAGCAGAGCGCGCGAACTTAACCACTCGACCACGGAGCCGGCCCCCCAATTTTTTTTCTTGTGATAGAACTTTTAAGATCTGCTCTCTTAGCAACTTTCAAATATACACCGCAGTATTATTAACCGTAGGCACAAGGCTGTACGTTATACCCCTAGGACTGATTTATTTTATAACTGGAGGTTTGTACCTTTTTGCCACCTTTACCCATTTCACCCACCCTCCACCTCTGGCAACCACCGATCTGTTCTCTGTGTCTATGAGTTAAATTTTTTTTTTTAGATTCCATGTATCAGTGAGATTGTATAGTATTTGTCTTTCTCTGTCTAACTTATTTCACTTAGCATAATGTCCTAAGGTCCATCCATGTTATCACAAAGGGCAAGATTTCCTTCTTTTACATGGCTGAATAATCTTCCATTGTGTGTGTATCACATTTTCTTTATCCATTCATCCACCATTGGACTCTTAGGTTGCTTCCCTGTTTTGGTTATTATAAATGTTGCTGCAATGAACCTGAGGTGTACATATCTTTTTAAATTAGTGTTTTCTTTTCCTTCAGATAAATACTCAAAAGTGGAATTGCTGGATCATATGGTAGTTGTATTTTTAATTTTTTTGAAGAAGCTTCATGCTGTTTTCCATGGTGGCTGCACCATTTTATGTTTCTACCAATAGTGCACAAGAGTTCCCCTTTCTCCACATTCTCATCGACACTTGTTATTTCTTGTCTTTTTGATAATATCTATTCTAACAGGTGTTAGGTGGTATCTCATTGTGGTTCTGGTTTGCATTTCCCTGAGGGTTAGTGATGTTGAGCACCTTTTCATGTGCCTGTTGGCCATCTGTATATCTTCTTTGGAAAAATGTCTATTCAGATCCTCTGCCCATCTGTTAATTGGATTGTTTGTGTTTTGTTATTGAGTTGTATCAATTCTTTATATATTTTGGATATTAACCCCCATCAGATATTTGATTTGCAAATATTTTATCCCATTTGGTAGATTGCCTTTTCACTTTGTTGATTGTTTCTTCTGTGCAGAAGCTTTTTAGTTTGATGCAGTCCACTTGTTTATTTCTGCTTTTGTTGCCTTTGCTTTTGGTGTCAAATCCAAAAAATTATCGCCAAGATTGATGTCAAGGAGTTTACCACCTGTTTTTTTTCTAGGAGTTTTATGGTTTCAGGTCTTGCATTCAAGTCTTTAATCCATTTTGAGTTAATTTTTGTGTATGGTATAAGAAAGTGTCCAGTTTCATTCTTTTACATGTGTCTGTGCAGTTTTCCCAGCACTAATTACTGAAGAGATTGTCCTTGCCCCATTGTATATTTTTGGCTCCTTTGTCATAAATTACTTGACCATACATGCGTGAATTTATTTCTTGTCTCTCAATTCTGTTCTGTTGTTTTTATTCCAGTACCATACTGTTTTAATTACTATAGCTTTGTAATATAGTTTGGAATCATGAAACGTGATACCTCCAACTTTGATCTTTTTTTCTCAAGATTGCTTTGACTATTTGGGGTCTTTTATGGTTCCATACAAATTTTAGCATTATTTGTTATAGTTTTGTGAAAAATGCTGCTGGAATTTTTATAGGGTTTGCATTGCATTTGTAGATTGCTTTGGGCAGTGAGGACATCCAATCCATGAGCACAGAATATCTTTCCATTTATTTGTGTCTTCAATTTTTTTCATCAATGTCATCTAGTTTTTGTTGTATGGGTCTTTCACTTCCTTGGTTAAATTTATTCCTAGGTGTTTTATTCTTTTTGATGCAATTGTAAATGGGATTGTTTTCTTAGTTTCTCTTTCTGATAGTTTGTTGTTAGTGTATAGAAACACAACCAATTTTTGTATGTTGAGTTTGTATCCTGCAATTTTACTCTAACAAATTTTGATATTCTAACACTTTTTTTGTAGAGTCTTTAGAATTTTCTATATATGCTATCATGTCATCTGCAAATACTGACAGTTTTACTTCTTCCTTTTCAATTTGGATGCCTTTTATTTCTTTTTCTTGTCTAATTGCTCTGGCTAAGACTTCCAATACTTTGTTGATTAAAGTGATAAAAGTGGGCATCCTTGTCTCATTCCTGATGTTAGAGATATGAGTATAACTCATACTCTAAGTAACATTGAGTGTGATGTTAGCTGTAAGCTTGTCATATGTGACCTTCATTGTGTTGACATACATTCCCTCTATACTCACTTTGTTGAGATTATTATCTAAATGGCTGTTGAATTTGGCCAAATGCTTTTTTTGCATCTTTTGAGATGATCATGTGATTTTTATTCTTCATTTTGTTAATGTGATATCTCACATTGATTTGTAAATGTTGAACCATCCTTGCATCCCTAGACTGTATCCTACTTGATCATGGTATGATCCTTTTAATGTATTGTTGAATTCAGCTTGCTAATATTTTGTTGAGGATTTTTGCATCCATGTTTATCAGGGATATTGGCTTGTAATTTTCTTTTCTTGTGCTCTCCTTGTCTGGTTTTGGTATCAGCGTAATGCTGGCCTAGTAAAATGAGTTTGGAAGTGTTCCCTCCTCTTCTATTTTTTGAAAGAGTTTGAGAAGGATTGCTATTAATTCTTCTTTAAATGTTTGGTAGAATTCACCAGTAAAACCATCTGCTCCTGGATTTTTGTTCGTTGGGAGGTTTTTGATTACTGACTCAACCTTCTTACTAGTAATCAGGCTGTTCAGATTTTCTCTTCCTTCGGGAATGAGTCTTGGTAGATTGTATGCTTCTAGGAATTTATCCATTTCTTCCAGGTGTTCCATTTTGTTGGTGCATAATTGTTCATAGTAGTCTCTCATCATCTTTTGTATGTCTGTGGTGTCAGTTGTAATGACACTCTTTCATTTCTGATTATATTTATTGAGTCCTTTCTCTTTCTCTCTCTCTCTGCTTTTTTAATGAGGAAGATTGGCCCTGAGCTAACTTCCATTGCCAATCTTCCTCTTTTTGCTTGAGGAAGATTGTCCCTGAGCTATCTGTGCCAATCTTCCTCTATTTTATGTGGGATGCCACCACAGCATGGCTTGATGAGTGGTGCTAGATCTGCACCTAGGATTGGAACCTACAAATCCAGGGCCACTGAAGCAGAGTGTGTGCACTTAACCACTACACTACCAGGCCAGCCCCTTCCTTTCTCTTTTTTCTTGGTGAATCTAGCTAAAGCTTTGTCAATTTTGTCTATCTTTTTGAAAAACCAGCTTTTCATTTTATTGATCTTTTCTGTTGTATTTTTGATCTCTATTTCATTTATTTCTGCTCCAATCTTTGTTATTTCCTTACTTCTACTAATTTTGGGGCTTCATTTGGCTTTTGTAGTGCCTTGAAGTGTAACATTAAGTTGTTTACTTGAGATCTTTCTTGTTTCTTGATGTAGGCATTTATCAATATGAGCTTCCCTCTTACAACTTCTTTTGCTGCGTCTCATAAGTCTTAGTATGTTGTGTTTCCATTTTAATTTTTCTCAAGGTCTCTTTTTTTTTTGGTTTCTTCTTTGAGCCATTGGTTGTTCAGTAGCATCTTGTTTAATCTTCACATATTTGTGAATTTTCCAGTTTTCTTCTTGTGATTGATTTTTAGTTTCATGCCATTGTAGTTGAAGATGCTTGATATGATTTCATTCTTCTTAAATTTATTAAGACTTATTTTGTGGCCTAACATATGATCTATTCTGGAGAATGTTCCATGTGCACTTGAGAAGAATGTGTATTCTGTGGCTTTTGGATGGAATGTTGTGTATATGTCTGTTAAGTCCATCTGGTCTGTGTCATTTAAAGCCAGTGTTTCCTTATTGGTTTCCATCTGGATGATCTATCCATTGATGAAGATGAGATATGAAAGTCTCCTACTGTTATTGTATTGTTACTTATTTGTTCCTTTAGGTCTGTTAATATTTGCTTTACATATTTAATTATTTATTATTATTATTTATTATTGTTTATTTATTATTACTCCTTTATTATTATGTGATGACCTTCTTTGTCTCTTATTATAGTCTTTGTATTAAAGTCTATTTTGCCTGATAAACGTATAGCTACCTCAGCTTTCTTTTCGTTTCCATTTGCATGGACTATCTCTTTCCATCCTTCAACTTTGACTCTGTATGAGTCCTTACTATGCAGTCAATGTCTTGCAGGCAGCATATAGGTGGGTCTTGTTTTTTAATCCCTTCAGTCGCTCTATGTCTTTTGATTGGAGAATTTAGTCCATTTACATTAAAAGTAATTATTGATAGGTGTGTACTTAATGCCATTCTGTTCATTGTTTTCTAGCTGTTTTGTAATTCCTCTGTTCCTTTGTTCTTTTCTTGATCTTTTCCTTTGTGACTTAATGGTTTTCTGTAGTGATATATTTAGATTCTTTTGTATTTATCTTTTGTGTATCTACAACAGGTATTTACTTTTTGATTACCATGAGGCTTACATAAAACAACTTGTATTTATAACAATCTATTTTAAGTTGATAACTTAAGTTTGAATGCATTCTAAAACTCTAAATTTTTACCCCATGCATGTTTTGTCACATTTTTGATGTCACAATTTACATCTTTTTATCTTGTGTATCTTTTAACAAATTATTTTAGTTGTAGTTATTTTTACTACTTTTGTCTTTTACCCTTCATACTAGCTTTATAAGTGATTAACCTACCACCTTTACAACATTAGATTATTCTGAATTTTATTATGTATTTACCTTTACCAGTGAGATTTATATTTTCATGCTTTCCTGTTACTAATTAGTACCTTTTTATTTCAGCTTAAAGAAATCCCTTTAGCATTTCTTGCAAAGCTGGTCTAGTGGTGATGAATTCCATTAGCTTTTGCCTGTCTGAAAAACTCTTTTCTCTCCTTCCATTCTGAATGACAACTTTGCTGGGTAAAGTACTTTTGGTTGGCATTTTTTTCTTTCAGCACTTTGAATATATTTTGCCACTCCCCTCTGGCCTGCAAATTTTCTGCTGAAAAATTTGCTGATAGTCAAATGCAGATTCCCTTGAATATAACAAGTTGATTTTCTCTTGCTGCTTTTAAAATTCTTTCTTTGTCTTTAACTTTTGATACTTTAGTTAATTATAATCTTGGTGTTGGTTTCTTTGGGTTCATTTTTTTTTTTTGGAACTCTCTAGGCTTCCTGGATCTGGGTGTTTTTCTTTCCCCAGGTTAGAGAAGTTTTCAGCCACTATTTGTTCAGATAAGTTTTCTGCCCACTTCTCTCTTTCTTCTCCTTATGGTACTCCTATAATGTGAATATTGGTCCACTTCATGTTGCACCATTAGTTTCTTAAGCTATCTTCACTTTTCCTCATTCTTTTTTCTTTTTGAGTGAGTTCTCAAAAAGAAAACTGAGTTCTCTGATTGAGTGAGTTCCATTGCACTGTCTTCAAGTTCACTGATCCTTTTTTCTTCTTCATCTGGTCTATTGTTGAACCTCTCTATTGTATTTTTCGATTCAGTTATTGTATTCTTCAGCTCTGTCACTTCTTCTGTTTTGTACTTACTTATATTTTTTGTCTCTTTTTTGAAATTCTCACTTTGCTTATCCATTCTTCTCCCAAGTTCAGTAAGCATCTTTATTACTGTTATTTTGAACTCTTTATCAGGTAAATTGCTCAGCTCTGTTTCATTAAGCTCTTTTTCTGAGATTTTATCTTGTTTTTCTTTTTTCTGAGGAAGATTCACCCTGAGCTAACATCTGTTGCCAATCTTCCTCTATTTTTTGTATGTGAGCTGCCACCTGAAAGTCGTGTGGGTCTGTGCCCGGGAGCCAAACCTGGGCTGCCAAAGCAGAGTATGCCAAACTTAAACCACTAGGCCACTGGGGTTGGTCCATTGTTTTTTTGTTTTTGAATATATTCCTTTGTTTCTCCATTTTCCTTGACTCTCTGTGTTGGTTTCTATGCATTAGATAAAATAGGCACTTCTCCCAGTTTTAAAGGCATGGCCTTGTGTAGGAGATAAAATTTATTGTTTAACCCTCCCCAAGCTCTTGGTGTTCTCTCAATACTTTGTGATTGTCCAAGCAACCTACTTTATTTTTAGTGGCTGCTAATGGTTTATAGTATGCCCAGACCTGTCATTGTCCCAAAGAGGAGGATCTCAGTCAGCACCTAGATTCAGGCTGATTGGAAGCCAGACCTTCAGGCAGCATCTTTGAAAGTATGCAAATATATATCTTTCAGGGGAAGACTGGGAGATGGGCATTTCTGTCTGTCCCCTCTGAGCCTAGACCTGCAGTGATAGTTAAAAACTGTTTCTTTCTTTGCAGTCATCCTGTTGAACTCATGAGTACAAGCTGTGCTAGCCATGAGAGCCAGGCGATCAAGGGGCATCCCCTGGGCACAGCCACAAAAGCCAGGGCACTAGACATGTGTACAGGTTTCACTCTGGGAGATTCCAATGCTCTAGATCACAGCAGAGGGAGACAACAAAGATAGTGCCTACTTTCTGAGGTCTCTGGGGAGGATTACGGTTGGCCCTTCGATGTGTGTTTAATTAGAAATCTGCTCCTTAGGCCATAGCTATGAAAGTAAGCTAATAGCCCTCTTATTCAGAAAGAACGAGCTCCTGATCTGTTGCCTCTGTGCCTCTGCTTTGGAGGTGGTAGCCAGTTAAGAATTCTTTGTTTGTTACAGTCCTGTGGGACCTGTGAGTAGATGCGCCATTGGCCACCAGAGCCAAGTGATCTAAAGATGTCCCCTGAGTGGCAGCTGCAAAAATCAGGGCCACAGATGAAGGTACAAGTTCCTTTCTGGGAGATACCAATGACCTGGAGGAAGACAGAGAGAGAGTGCAAAGATGGCACCTGCTGGCCTCTGTTTTTGGAAAGTAATTCAGTAGACCCCTGGGTGTGTGTTAAATTAGATGCCTACTCCTCAGGTCTATGCTTTAGGATAAGCAAATAAGCCCCTTTCATAGAAAGTCTGGGTGCTTTTCAGTCGGCTGCCTCTGCACTGGCCCCGGGATGGGTGAGTCAATGCATATAAGCCCTTTAAGAACTGTTTCTCAGTTTGCTTTAACCTTGTGGGTCTTGTGGACGCAAGCCTCATTGGGTTTCGAAGCTAGATGTTTTGGGGGCTGGTCTCTCAGGTGCAGGTCTTAAAAGTTGGGGTGCCAGATGTGGGGTTCAAACCCTTCACAGGGAGAAGCTCATGTCTGTCAGTTCCCTCCTGATTGTGGGTCCCTGCACAGGAGTGGGGTTTATGGCGACATTGTTCCTCAGCCTCTCCTATCTTCTTGGCTGTGCTCTTTCTTGTTTGCCTGAAGTGTAGGAGTCACTGAGCTAGTTTTTGAGTTTTTTCCAAGGAAATTGTTTCATATGTAGCTGTACATTGAGTGTGTCCGTAGGAGGAGGTGGGTTTAGGATCTTCCTACATTGCCATCTTGAACTGGAACCTATATGTTTTTATATGGAAACATACCTAAGATATATTGTTAAAATCTTTTTTCAAGTTACATAACTGTATTTGCAATAGGATTCTGTTTTTGTGAGGGGGAAAAAAGTACTTATTTGTGGAAGCTTAGAAAAAAATCTGGAAGCCTCGCCACCAAACAGTGGCTATCTTGGTGGTAGGGGAGGGAGTGTGAGAAAGGTGGGATGGTGATATATACATTATCAGTGATTTTTTATTCTCTTTACACCTCTGTATTATTTGAATTTTCAATAAATAACTACTGAACATGCGTTACTTTCCTGATAGAAAATGAAGCAATATATTTTCCTTTGTGCTTTTAAAGGGGGAAAGTTCATGATGAGCCTCTGTGTGGCTTCACTTGCTGTTCTGTCATTGTGACATCCCCTCCCTCCCATCGTCCTCATCCAGTTTATCTAACTTCTACTGGTCTTTCAACACTTACCTTATGTTTACCTCCACAGAGTCCTCTCCTTTTCTTCAGACTAAATGAGGTGTCTCTCTACTATGCTCTTATCATTCTGTTT
Organism: Equus asinus; assembly: GCF_041296235.1. Classification (NCBI taxonomy): domain Eukaryota; kingdom Metazoa; phylum Chordata; class Mammalia; order Perissodactyla; family Equidae; genus Equus; species Equus asinus. Next base: position 35,046,497 of record NC_091811.1, on the reverse strand, counting down.
AATTATTAGAATTCTTACCTTAAAAACTAAATTATGATCTTGAGGACAAGAATATCTTGATAGACTTCATATTTACAGTGAGCACAGGGCCTGGTACATGATAGGGGCTTAATAAATATATATATTTTTTGGCTTAGCTTTGTTTATTATCATTGGTCTGTGTAAATCTACAATCTGTAATGTCTGAATATTTGTATTACATATCTTCTGCAGCTACCTGGGATCTGAATCCATGCAATGTTTAAAGTGTGAAGTCGATTACTTGTTGACGTTTCCTTCCTTTGTCAGTGAAATACATATTGTCAGGTCAGTTCTTGCCAGGAATTTCTCAACAAAATGGAATTTTTTTTCAGTATTTCAATAAATATTGATTTGCCCAACCTAATCATTTTTAAAAGTTTTCTTTTTTCCTCATCAGTTTTTTTTTATTAAGGTTATGAAAGTTAACATCCTTGTGAAATTACAGTTGTACATCATTATTAGTCATGTTGTAGGTACACCACTTCACCCCTAGTGCCCTCCCCCCACCCCCCTTTCCCCTGGCAACCACCGATCAGTTCCCTTTGTCCATATGTTAACTAGCACCTATGAGTGGAGTCATACAGAGTTCGTCTTTCTCTGTCTGGCTTATTTCACTCAACATAATACTCTCAAGGTCTATCCATGTTGTTGTGAATGGGACGACTTTGTCCTTTTTTATGGCTGAGTAGTATTCCGTTATATATATATATACCACATCTTCTTTATCCAATCATCAGTTGCTGGGCACTTAGGTTGGTTCCATGACTTGGCTATTGTGAGTAATGCTGTGATGAACATAGGGGTGCATGGAACTTTTGGAATTGCTGATTTCAGGTTCTTAGGATAGATACCCAGTAGTGGGATGGCTGGGTCATAAGGTATTTCTATTCTTAACTTTTTGAGGAATCTCCATACTGTTTTCCATAGTGGCTGCACCAGTTTGCATTCCCACCAACAGTGTATGAGTGTTCCCTTTTCTCCACAGCCTCTCCAACATTTGTCACTCTTGGTTTTGGATATTTTTGCCATTCTAACAGGTGTAAGGTGATATCTTAGTGTAGTGAAATTCCTGGCAAGAACTGACCTGACAATATGTATTTCACTGACAAAGGAAGGAAACGTCAACAAGTAATCGACTTCACACTTTAAACATTGCATGGATTCAGATCCCAGGTAGCTGCAGAAGATATGTAATACAAATATTCAGACATTACAGATTGTAGATTTACACAGACCAATGATAATAAACAAAGCTAAGCCAAAAAATATATATATTTATTAAGCCCCTATCATGTACCAGGCCCTGTGCTCACTGTAAATATGCATTTCCCTGATGATTAGTGATGATGAGCATCTTTTCATGTGTCTATTGGCCATCCGTATATCTTCTTTGGAGAAATGTCTGTTCATGTCCCCTGCCCATTTTGTAATTGGGTTGTTTGATTTTTTATTGTTGAGTTGTCTGAGTTCTTTGTATATTATGGAGATTAACCCTTTGTCAGATAAATAACTTGTGAATATTTTTTCCCAATTAGTGGGCTGTTTTTTTGTTTCAATCCTGTTTTCCCTTGCCTTGAAGAAGATCTTTAGTCTGATGAAGTCCCATTTATTTATTCTTTCTATTGTTTCCCTCATGTGAGGGGTTATGGTGTCCGAAAAGATTCTTTTGAAGCTGGTGTCAAAGAGTGTACTGCTGATATTCTCTTCTAGAAGACTTATTGCTTCAGGCCTAATCTTTAGGTCTTTGATCCATTTTGAGTTTATTTTAGTAATGGTGAAAAAGAATGGTTGATTTTCATTCTGTTACATGTGGCTGTCCAGTTTTCCCAGTACCATTTGTTGAGGAGACTTTCTTTCCTCCATTGTAGGCCCTCAGCTCCTTTGTCAAAGATTAGCTGTTCGTAGTCAATAAATATTTTTTGAATGAATGAAGGAATAAGTGAATGAATGGATGGTTAAGTGGTTAAAAGAGCCGAGTCTGATTTGTTGTGAACAACCTACATAAGAACAGCCACCCATGTCAAGGAATTCAACCACAATCCACCTTAAAATTATTCTGTGTTTTAGAGACACTTAAGACCCCTTAAATTATAGTGGGTGTGCTGGGAACCATTTCCACTATATTCAGGGAATCTACGAGCTTGTCGCTAGGGATTCTTGGGACCTTCTCTTCAGCAGTTCTGATCCCTGTAGTGATCCAGCCTGGTACAAGCGGTGATAGGAAGGCTTCACTTCCACCACCTCAACGGCCTCAGGAAAAGTGTGCTCCTTGCAGTCCAGTTGGAACTCAGAGGGAATTTGGAGCAGTGTTTATGGATGGTGGTTAGGTTTGTATTCCTTCATAATCATAGCAAGGTAGGGACTATCATAACCCCAACTGTCATTCATAACACTGTTTTCTTTATGTGATGAAATATATTCTAAATTGTAAAACGAACATAAAAATGCATGAAATTTAACTTGTATGTATCTGTATATATGTGGTTGTTTGAGTATATGTGTAAATTAGGGGCAACCTGTAAGAACAGTAGGCAGACTTACTATGTTTTGGCTTTAGTGGAAGATATTTTTCTAAAACTTTTTTTTTTGATTTAGAGTAAAATGCTTACCTTTATAATTTTAGGTTGGCATATTTTAATATAAATATTACATTTCTCATACCTTTTTAATGAATTTGGAGGCTGATTTCAAGGCAAATATTAGTATAATAATGCAGGAGTTTATGGCCCATATAAATAGCTGAGTTGTGCTTGATATGTGATATGGTCACAAATAACAAGTATTTAGTACTTTGTTAGTTAAAAAATTTCTTAGATTTAAAAGATAGTCCAAATTCTGTCATTCCTTTTTCATGAGTCTATTAAGAATTTTGCCACTAGAGGGCTCTTAATACCATATTTCAGTTAATTTAAATGTCTACTACTAATAAAACAGTAATATTGTAGGTATTGGGTAATACTGTCTTCCTAATTAATATAGCTTACAAAATTTTTAGAAAGCCTAATCTAAGTCTGCCACATTTATGATAAATGTTGTTTTTTAAAAATGATAATCACCTTCAGAAATGTTTTAATGGTCTTGGAGGCGTGCATGATAGTATATGGATCTTTGAACTTTTTAAAACTCAAGTTAAAAATAGTCTTTGTCTTTAAGATACTCTAAATAGATACAAGATTTAACACAAATATGAGTATATATATTATATACATTTAATATAAATATGAGTATATATAATATATAAAACATTTATTTTACATATATATGAAAAACATTTACTAAGTGCCCTCTATAAGGAATTCAATGTGATTGTTGTTTTTAATGAGCCAACAATCTTGTGGAGGAGAAGAGTAGCAGTTACCGTACATTCTGATATGTGCAAGAGAGAGATTATGTGTGGGAGTTAAGAGATCAAAATGAAACCAAAAGAGGAACAGAGTGAACAGACTGAAGCCTTCTCTGATGAGGTAACATTTGAGCAAAATCTTTTGATAGGCCTGGAGGGGTTTAGATGGGAAGAAAGGAAATTATTCTGGTCAGAGGGAAACGTATGGAGACATGAAATACCCTTAGAGATTCAGGGACTTCTTGGCATCATAATGGATAAATTAAAAATCTATGAGAGGGACCGCGCCACTGGGTCCACCGGTTCGGATCCCGGGTGCGGACATGGCATGCCATGCTGTGGTAGGTGTCCCATGTATAAAGTAGAGAAAGATAGGCATGGATGTTAGCTCAGGGCCAGTCTTCCTCAGCAAAAAGAGGAGGATTGGCAGTAGTTAGCTCAGGGCTGATCTTCCTCAAAAAAAAAAAAAAAAAAATCCATGAGAATAGCCCATGTAAAAAACCTAGCGTTAACATTCAACAACCGTCAATTTCCCATATATTTACTTCAGCAACCCATTTCCAACACATTTCCATACTCTGGACCTTGTTCTTATTTCTTTACTTATTCAACAAATATTTGTTGAATGCCTACCTATAAATGCTAGGCACTGTTCTGGCTCTCAGGGGACAGTGGCGAAAGGACAAATGAGATTCCTGCACTCATAATTTACATACAAGTCAGGAGAAACCAACAATAAATAAGAAAAATTGGAAAATAGCAGATGGTAATAAATGCCATGCACAGAACTAAAAAGGATTATGTGATAGGGAGTGACTGGTGGTGACCAGATTGTGTAATTATAGAGGGCTTGTATAATGAGTTATTCTTTAAGCTGAGACCTGAATGACCAGAAAGAATCATGTATACAATGATTAGGGTGAAAATACTCTAGTCTGAGGGTACAATTACTGCAAAGGTCCTAAGACAGAAATGAGGACCAGGGAGAAGGCCAGTAGACTGACATGTGGTGAGCAAGGAGGAAAGTGGTATGTGATGCTGTCAGAGAGAGAAGCAGAAGCCAGTTGAAGCAGGGCTTTGCAGGCCAGGAAGAAATTAAGATTTTATTGTAAATGTAGTGGGAAGCCATTAGAGTGTTGTAAGTAGAAGAGTGACACAATCTGATTTATGGCTTTGAAAGGTTATTGTGGCTACTATGTAGAGAACAAATGTGAGGGGGCCAGAGTAGAAACACAGTATCCAGTTAAATAGTAGTAGGAAGGCGTGAGAGGTCCTGGTGGTTTGGACAAAGGTGGTAGTAAGAGAATTGGAAAGGTGGATTATGTTTGGGAGGTGTTTTGCAGTTAAAATAAACAAATCCTGCTGAGTTTTTATTTTGGCAAACTAAGCAGATGGTGGTGCAATTTACCGAGATGGACAGGAATGGGCTGAATTTGTTGAGAGTGACTGTGAAACAAGAGTTTTATTTTGGGTATGGTAAGTTTGGAACACACAAATGGAAATGTCAAGTAGGCAAATGTGAACCTGGAGTTCAGAGGAAAAGTCACACACAGCTACTATGTTCTTGTGCAGATTGTGCACTGCCCTTCTAGAGTTGAGCAGTACCGAGTGTGTGTGGCCTGAAGAGCATCACCAGCATAGACTTGCGGACCACTGGACTATAGATGGTATTAAAGCCACAGGAATGAGTGGTGTTTCAGCAAACTCAGGATAATCATTCTTAACTTTTATCCAAAAGGAAGCAAATGATACTGTATTTTCAAAATTCATCATCAATTCCTTATCAAGAGTCAGTTCTAATAATTTATTCTGGAGCTCTAATTAAATTTGAATGATCTTTTAATGAGAAAATTGCATTTCAGATCAATGAATTTCCTTTGTATAGATCTTTTGATGGACAATAAAATTCAAGACATTCTCAGAATGGTTATAATTACCAAGACAAAAAACAACAAATGCTGGAGGGGATGTGGAGAAAAGGAAATGCTCATACACTGCTGGTGGGAATGCAAACTGGTGCAGCCACTATGGAAAATAGAATGGAGACTTCTCAAAAAATTAAAAATAGAAATACCATATGACCCAGCTATCCCACTACTGGGTATTTCTCCAAAGAACTTGAAATCAATGATCCAAAGAGATTTATTCAACCCTATGTTCATTGCAGCACTGTTCACAATAGCCAAGATGTGGAAGCAACCCAAGTGCCCTTCTACAGATGAAAGGATAAAGAAGATGTGGTGTATATATATATATATATATACACATTGGAATAGTACTCAGCCATAAAAAAAGACAAAATTGTCCCATTTGCAACAACATGGATGGAACTTCAGGGTATGATGTTAAGCGAGATAAGCCAGACAGAGAAAGACAAACACCATATGATTTCACTCATATGTGGAAGATAACAAATACATGGATAAAGAGAACAGATTAGTGGTTACCAGAGGGGAAAAGGGTTAGGGGTGGGCAAAAGTGACAAAGGGGCACATATGTATGGTGATGGATAAAAATCAGACTACCGGGGTGATCACGATGAAGTGTCTTCAGGAATTGATAAACAATAATGTACACCCAAAATTACGCAATGTTATAAACCATCGTAATCCCAATAAAATTACTTGAAAAGAAATGTTTTAATTAAAACCTTTTTTTAGATGCTAAAAGAAAAATTCAAGACATTCTTTCAAATTTGTATTCAGTATTAATGTTTTGCAGGTGTGCAATATCAAGATCACCTATTTCATTGATAATTGTTGATATCAGTCTCCTATGTTCCCTTCAAATACTTTCATGAGTTTTGTGGCTTTTGATTGGTTTAGTCATGTTTTTACATTTAAATCTTGTATCCATCTGGAATTTATTTTAGTGTAAAGTGGGAAGAAAGAATCTAAATTTATTTTATTTCAGATCTAGCCAGCTGTCTCAAAACACTTACCATATTAGGCTTTTCCTATTGATCTGAAATGCCATATGCTAAATTCCCTAGTGGATCCTGAGATCTGTTTCTGGACTCTCTAGTTGATTTCCACTGATCTTGTTCATGATCCAGGCTATGTTTTCATATCAAATTCAAATTGCATATATATTAAAAGAATTACCATCTTATAAGATCTGCACATTTATCGAGTTGCAATAAAAAATACTTTGCTAGTAAGCTTGAATGAGAAAAGGGATAGTTGAATAGCCTCAAGGAATCTCCTCCAAAATATTTGTGAATTACTGTGGTGGTTTTAGCATATATCCACATTCTCTGACACTCTTCCCTCCAGGAGGTGAAGCTTAATCCTCTCCCATTGAGTGTGGGTGGGACTTAGTGACTCTTCTGTCAAATAGATGATGGAAAGGGAGAAATAGTAACTTTATGGTGGAGAAACCTGGCATACACCACTTATGCAAGAGATCAAGGTCAACATCACGGATGATGTCATGTTGATATCACACACCTCCTGATCTGACACAATGAGAGCTCTTCACCTGACGGGTGTTCTTCCTAAAAATGCACAACCCCAGTCTAACCATGAGAAAACATCAGACAGACCCAAATTAATAGACATTCTACAAAATAATGACAGGTATGCTTCAAAAGTGTCAAGGTCAGGAAAGACAACGAAAGACCAAGACACTGTCACAGATTGAAGAGTATAAGAAGACACAAGGACTAAATGCAATTTGTTATCCTGAAATAGAAAAAAGACATTAGTAGGAAAACTGGTGAAATCTGTACTAACCTGTAAAGTCAATACCAATGTTAATTTCTTAGCGTTGATAACTATCCCCTGGTTGTGTGAGATGTTACCGCTGGCAGAAGCTGGGTAAAGGGTTTATGGAACCTCTCTGGACTGTATCTGCTACTCTTCTATAAATCTAAAATTATTTCAAAATGAAAATTTTTTAAAATTGAAAAAAAAAAAACAACTTTGCTAGTGTTCCATGGAGTTCTTCCGTATTATAAGTCAGTTCTTATATCTGTTGAGCCAAGATGTCATTGAAAAGTTATACTTTAGCTACCTTCTCCGCTTCATATTCTGTCAACATTTCCAGGCAAACATTTTTTAGAAAATGTTATTTTTTATAGGTTTGTTATAAATCCATAAATTTAGTGAAATTCAAAAAAATTTCCAGTCAGTAATTTTTGAGACTTGACAAAACATTGATAAAGTTTACCCAGAAGAAAAATATACATGGAAAATGGCCAATTTTGTAAAACGATTTTTTTTAAAGATTTTATTTTTCCTTTTTCTCCCCAAAGCCCCCAAGTACATAGTTGCATATTTTTAGTTGTGGGATGTGGGATGCCACCTCAGCATGGCCTGATGGGTGGTGCCATGTCCACGCCCAGGATCTGAACTGGCGAAACCCTGGACTGCCAAAGTGGAGCACACGAACTCAACCACTCGGCCACGGGGGCTGGTCCTGTAAAATGATTATAATGAAAGAGGACTTGTCATTACCAGACATAAAACATGATGACAATATGAAGAAAGAAGTATTTTTTCAGCTTCATTGCCAACAAACACAAGGAGCTTTATAATGTATAAAACTGTGAAGGGTCATATTGTCAACAAGTGTGGTTTGGAGTTTGAGTTTTGTGCAGGAGTGTGATCTGATGATACAGCTGCAATGACAGGAAAAGATTGTAGGGTAGTTATCAAGATTAAGGAGCTTGCACCAGAATGTAAATTGATACATTGCTTCTTTCGTCAAGAAGTTTAACTTAAAAAATGAGTCAATTGAGCTAAAGAGGAACATAAAATAGTAAAAATTGTGAATTATGTAAAGGCAATGCGTTAAATACAAGATTATTCTATTATGTGATAATACAGAAACTGATAAATTCCTTTGTTGCATGCTGAAGTGCTGTGGTTATCAAAGGGAAAGTTCTGTTGAGAAAGTCTAAATTCTTAGTCTTCCTGCAAGATAAGACCCAGTATGGTCTAAACTGAAAAATTCTCAGCTTTTTGAAGATGTGAATTGGAAAACCTGCCTTGCTTATTATTCTGATAACTTTGGCATTTTTAATGATTAAAATCCTTCCTGTAAGAAAGAAATGCAACTGTCTTTTTAATGGTAGATAATATTATGGCTACCTAGATGTCCCATAGGCATCTTAAATTCAACATATCCACAATCAAATTCACTACTTTCCCCCAAAGCTGTCCTTCTTCCCTTTCTTTGATAATTATATCACCATCCATGTTACTACCTAAGCCAGACCCCTGAAAATCAGCCTTCGCCAGTCCCTTGCCTTAGTTCTATATCCAGTTGCCATCCAAGTTCTGTTGATTGGACTTCCTTCTCTTCATATATGCTCCTTCCGATGGCTCTGATTGCTTCTACCTTGAGTTAGGCCCTAATCCTCTCACCTTGGACTTCTTACTCAGACTGGATCCCCCTTAAGTCAGGGACCTTGTCTTTTTCTTTCTCTCTTTTTAATTCCTAGTATCTAGCACTGCCTGTGGAATTTAGGCACTCTATAAAAATGCTTTGAATGAAAATGAGTTAATCAGTGAGAAGTTTCACAGACATGATGGAAAGTGTTGACAGAGAATGCAATAGTGTTACAATTGGTCAAGAGGAAGACACAGGGCAATGCGGTGATGAGAGTAAGGGAAAGGATAATTTACTAAGGGGGACTTCTTTGAATGGTGGTTGAGGATGACATGGTAGGATTAACTGTCTTTAAACTTCTGACTAGAATTCTAGTATAAGGTTATTCTATTGCTGTAGAAATACAGGTGGTATTTGAGGTCAAATGAAGTTTGCCAGGTGTCATCCAGTTTGCAAATATTAGCGCACACATACCAAATTTTTATAACAACACTGCATTTATCTAGTGCTTTACAATATAGAAAATTCTTTACTTCTATTATTTTATTTGACCTTTAGAACAGTTATCTCCCTAAGCTTCGGTTTCCTTTTTTGTAAAATGAAGAAAATAGCTATCTCCTAGGGTTGTTTACAAGATGTATTACATATCTAGCACATAGTTAAGTATTAAATATATTGTTAGGTCAGGAATTTGAGTCCCATAATGGTTAAATGACTCGCTCAAGGTCACAAAGGTAAGTTAGTGACAAAGTTAGACAATAAATTCTAGATCTTATGTCCTCCTACTGTAGTATTCTTCTTACTACACTGGATTATAATGAGATATCTTCTATGTTACTTGGTGCACACCATCTTTAATTTCCTTAAGAGGCTTACTCAGAAGCAGGCTTTGGAATTACTCTGAGAGCTGATTGCCAAAATCAAGCAAAATCTAAAACTTGGCTAAAACCCAACTGCAAATATACATAATATTTTTATAACTTGCATTGCTTCCTAGTCTATGTTCCACCTGAGGGATTTCGGCAGAGAATCTGAACAGGCTAGCTCCTGCCCTCGTGAAGCTCTGTGGAGATATGCCCTCATTTTACTCGATTTTTAAAATACTGTCTTTGAATCCAGTTTTATGCGGGAGCAAGTGTCAGTTTGGGGCTCTACAGAAGCAGGCATCTGAAGTGGGAACCGGAACAGAAAGAGAAGGAATCTGGGCTGAAGACACACTGACAAGCACACCCATCTGTCCTTGTGTTTTCTGCAGAGTTCGGTCCAGGAAGAACCTGAAGTCACAAAATGTGAACTAGAGATGAAATTAATAAGTGAAACAGTTTTAGCAGGTATTCTTCTAAAATACATTTTTAGAATTTAGCTTTCTTGGGATTTTCTGCTTACAAAAGAAATGCAGGGTCATTGTAAAAAAAAAATTCAGATGTTGCAGAAATATATTTAAAGTGAAAATTCTTCATAGTCCCTCTTCTGAGAAAACCAGTGTTAACAAATCTCTTTTATTTGTGCTCTCTCTCTTTCTCTCTCTCGATTTTTAATAAAACCATGGATCATATGAAATGTTTTGTTGATAATTACTTTGTTTCACCTAACAATATTTGTTATTCTATATAACATATTCTAAATACATAAAAAAACACAATATATATTCTATTTAAATAACATTCAACATTTTTCTAAGTCAGAACACATAATCTTACTTTTTTTAGTAGCTGTATAATTCCATCCAATAATGGAATATTAAATCCTTGAGTAGACAGTAAAGTTATCTCTAAGTTTTTATTATTACAAATAATGTTGCAATGAACATTCACAAGCACACATACACAATCAGAAATTTCTCAACACTTTTGTATTCAATGTTATCCTGGCAAGTAGTAGCAACTGGATATAGTTGAAAAATGTCAAAATGATAGTGATGTCTAATTTGCCAATCTTTAGTTTGAGATTTATGAACATCTTTTCCATTAACTTTATCATTCTGTTTCTTTCCCAGTAACTTCTAAGGAATCTATTTTCTATATATTTCTTAGCATATTTTTCCTAACAGGCTTCTTTCCTACATCTTCACTTTTTCCAACACACTTTTGTTTCAGCAGTCAACTAGGTTTATGTCTTTATCATTTTCCTATAACCCCTATGAGATAATTTTCCTGTTAGAAATATGATATAGTCAATTCATGAACCTCTGTCAATAAAACCAAGGTTTTCTACATGGTGGTCATCAAATAATATATATCATAAATAAATTTGGATACAATATTCTTTATTTTCTTTTTGGGTAAATGGATTATTAATTAGATACTTTTGAAAATTAAAGTCTGCATTTTATTGAACATACATAAGGAAAAAAGGTCAATTACTTAACTGAAATTTTCTTTGGATATTTCCATTAATCTGATCTCCATGGGTTAAATTCAGTGCCATCTCAGTGTGCTTCCTTTTATGGAAGAGGACAATTGTAATGATAAATAATAAGACTAACAATTCCTGAGTTTTTCTGTGTCTGGCATCAATTCTAAGCTCTTTACATGTATTAACTCACAACTCTCCAAATTCTTTAAGATAGATACTGCTATTATATTCATTTTGTAGAGGAAGGAACTTAGAATAGAGATGTTAATTAGCATATCTTGCATAAAGTCACATAGCTCGTAAAGGATGAAACCTGTAAGTGGTCTGATTTTCCTTTCTAATACATTGCACTATACTGAAGGAATTTTGGTGAGACGTGGGAATGGTCCCGGTGATATGTGACTCCAGATCTTCCCTGATTGTGCACTGAGAATTACGGGATCATAGAATTTTCCCGTAAAATTTCTGAACACAATAGATTATCCAATCCAGTTTTTTCACTTTCAAGTCTTCATCCCCGTTTTTCTATGAGCTGGGCCAATTTTTGTTGAAAAAAAATTAGCTTTAATTTCATATATGGACCAAAATTTATTTTTTTACCATTTTACTTTCTTTTTTCAGATTCTTAGCCCCATAATGTCCAATTTTAAGCAATTAATTTGGCAGTTATCAAATTTTGTGTAAAACCATTTTTTGCTCTTCTATAGTGAAAGGTAGCAGAATATGCCACCCCAAAATATGCCACTTTGGCATAAGGATTATTTTAAGCTGAAAGCAATTGAAAAGATGCAGATGTAAGAAAAGCTCCCTGCCCTCCTCCTGTTTGTCTAACAGCAAGACATAAACTTTGAAAGGTGTCCCTCCTCTCCTCTCTACCAGGAAGGCAGAGGTCAATTTCCGGAGACAACTTTAAACCCTATCAGCTTGGAGAGGGCATCAGAGGAATTTACGTAACAAACTTTACTAACTAACCTTTATCTCCATCCTCAAAATCCTAAAACTGTGTTTCTCGTCCCGTCATTTCTCCACAAATTTATTGTTCTTTGTTGAAGATGCTGTCTAAGCTGGAGTTCTAAGCCACCTTCTTGAGTTACTCATTTTTCCCTTGGTATCTCCCCTGTATACATGAGGTGTACATGTTAATAAGCTTCTGTTTGTTTTTCTCTTGTTAATCTTTTATTACAGGCGTCTCAGTCAACAACTCTGAAGGGTAGAGAGAAAATTATTTTTCCTTCCCTATAATAAAATATGTTTTTTAAGTTTTTATTTTGATAGTAACACAGGCTTATTATATACAATTCCTAAAATGTTAGTGTATAAAGTGTAAATGGAGCCCTCCCCTACACCCTACCATTACGCATGCTAGTCCCACTTCCAATGTTAGCTTTGTGAATAGTTTTGAATTAACTACTCTTTGAAAAGTTTTAGTAGCTAAGTAAAAACTTCCTTTACCGTATTAGAATTTTTTCATTTCTCTCCTAGGAAAATACACAAACGTTGTGATCTATTTAGAAAACTGAATTAATCTGATTAATTTTAGCACAGTTGTTGCTGTTAGAGAATGCTCATGAAAAGCCGAGTGACCTTGACGACAATGAGGTTGACTTATGCCAGTTCACAACTCTGGGTGGAGTCTACCACTTGGATATTTTGGAGCTTCCCCCGCAGTGCAAACCAATGAAGGGCTGGATGGTCGTGGAAGTAGGTTGATTCTTGAATCAAAATTTCTGCGTGAAATAACTTCTCACATTTTTACTTTATTTCAAATGATCTAACATCTACTGAACTTTAACCCTACTAAGCAAGCACAAAGGAAAAAATGTAATTTTAAACTGTCTTGAATTTATAAAATCTTTATCAAATACTAAAGTAAAGGAATCTAAAATAATATGGATTTTAAAACTAGAATTCCTACATGTTAACTTAATTGTAAACTTACAGCCCTATGTTTAGATCATGCCAATTTGCCTTAATAACTATGGTCTGTTTAAGAGGCTGGCAAGCTTTTCCTGTAAAGGCTAGATGGTAAATATTTTCAGTTTTGTGGGCCATACCGGCTCTGTTGCAACTCCTCAACTCTGCTGTTGTAACACTGAAACAGTCATATGTAAATGAATGGGCATGGCTGTGTTCCAGTTAAACTTTATTTACAAAAACCAGTGGTGGGCTGGATTTTTCAGGGACTGTAGTTTGTGTCCTCTGGTCTAGATAAGTGGTTCCCAACATGTGGTCCCTTGACTAGAAGCATCAGCATCATCTGGGAACTTACTGGAAATGCAAATTCATGGGCCCCATGTCAGTCTTACTGAATCAGAAATTCTGGAGGCGAAGTTCAGCAGTCTGTTTTAGCACAACTCGCCCGAAAGCTTGAGAACCAGTGGTCTGGATCCTTGATATACAAAGTGTGGCCCATGAACCAGCAGCATCCATATCACCTGGGAACTTGTTAGAAATGCACAATTTGGGCCTTTACCTCAGATCTACTGAATCTGCGTTTTAACAAGACCCTCAGGAGATTCATATGCACATTAGAGTTTGAGAAGCACTGATCCAGTAATGCCAATGCTGCTGATGCACAGATCACACTGAATAGTAAGGATACTGATGATAGCAGCTGTTCGATAATATTCCAAGGGGTTTCTCACTCCTGTCTCAATAAGTAATGACACTTCCACTAGTACTGACTTGGTTTATTTTAACTTCACCTCATGGTGGCTTGTGTCCCCAATATACCCAGCTATGTTGTCATAGCCCCTTCCTCCTTTCCTCCTTGCTCTCCTGCCTTTCTTTTCTCCCTTCCTTTCTCTTTCTCCTGCTCTCCCCTGTAACACATCATGTACAGATTGCCGGGCACTTCTGTCCCACAATCCCACCCATTAAAGACCTTGGTGCCTTCTTGTATTAGAGCAATATTTCTCAACTTTTATTTTTTTCCCTTATCACATCTTTAAGGAGCCTTTGTAGACTTCTTTTTCCCCTAACTGCTTTCCTCATGAAATTTTAATACCATAGATATACTGTATCTCTGTATATGTGCTATATGTATATGTGGGCTTTATACATAAATGAGTACGATTTTTTCACATCCCCCCAGACTAACTTTCACCCCCTTGGGGATGATATTACCATTCCTTTCTGCTTCCCCCTAAAAGTGAGAATGCATTTATTAGAGCAAGCCTGGGGAAGATAATCTGGTCTGTAGCCACTTTGAAGAATCTGTTTGAATCAGCCTTCCTTGCTTCGGGGATATGAGAAGGACACAGGAAGTCCAGGAAAAGTAGACCTTTGGTGAAACTAGGCCTTCAAAACTATCTATGGGAAGGTCCCAGCCTGAGTTGGGGTTTTCAAGGATTCATCCAAAGATCTGTTGTTCTTGAATTTTGTCAGAACGTCCTGATCCCACCGCTCCATGGTCTCCATTTGAGCCCAAAGTCTTCTTCACACCTGTTTTTCTCTCCCGCAACCAAGAGGCCTTCCTCCTTTTTTTCAAGGATCTCTTCAATAATCTCCCATCTCCTCTAGGATTTTTCCCCGTCTGATTTTTTCCTCTACTCTGTAACATTTTCAGTCTTCCCCCTTCCCTACATCTTTCTCTGCTACGTTTAGATAGTGCACAAGTCTCCCTTATCCCAGGAAAATCTGCTGTTGGCTTGCTTTCTCCCCTCACCCCCATAGCTTTATTGAGATAGAATTGACATGTAACATTGTGTAAGTTTCAGGCGTACAATGTGATGATTTTTATTTTACTTTCATTCATTAGTTTCTACACTTCTCAAGAGGTCACTTCTTTCTCTCTTCACCACACTCCCTAAACAAGGTATTAGAACATGGGATTTGGGGTCCTATAGATCTGTTTTTGAGTTCCAGTGCCTCTTTGAAGTCATTTTGTAATCTTTGGCAAATTCCTTGATTTCTCTAAGACCTAGTTTTTGTCTCGGTTAAATATATGCCTTATAGGATTACTTAGAGGAATAAAATAATGAGTAAATCACAGCATAGAGCCTAGCCCATAGGAGGGTTCTATAATTACATTCAAATTTAGTGATTTTTTCCTCAATCATTATCTTTTAATTTTGTTTTGACATTTTGTTAGTCAACTTATAGTTAAATGGGACCAAACTGTAGAGCTTATTAAAAATAACTGTATAGCTTCTTCAGTAATATATATATATCAGCTGTTACCAATCAGCTTCTAACTTGTTATTGTTTGGGTCATTTTTAAAAGATACTCAAAGAAGGATTACAGAAATACATATATCCTCCAGAAACTACAGAAGACTTTGAAACAGAGTACTCTTTCCCACCCATCGAGGTCACCCTTGAGGTTCATGAGAATGTGATCTTTTTTGAGGATCCTATGGTTGCAAGGTGGGACGCCGAAGGTACAGCAATGCCTTAACCAGCTTTGATAATTATGTAATGAAAAGAGGTACAATAATCCAAATCCTTAAATCAAAACAGAAAATGCAATATGTAAACTGAGTTTCTAATATTATGTATTTCTATGCCAATTCTAGGGTCTTTGTTTTTTCTGCTCTGGATGGAAATGAATAAAGATTGGAGTTTAAAAATTTTTGAATTTTGTAACTATTAGTTCCTAAAGTGTTTATATCTGCCATAGTCTCTGAACAGTAACCTTATGGTTATCTCAGTATGTTTAAAAAAATAAGGAAATGAACAAAAATATCAAGATAGTATAGCAAATCAAAAACAAATAAACAAATGAAAAGCCTAGTCTGTCCTGAAATCACAAAAAAAAATCCAAATAATTCATATTGGAGTGATTAAAATTTGATTATTTTAATGTTAATAATTTATAAATTGCAAATCTTATTACAAGCAAGTATTGGGGAGGGGGAGTGGGCAGTGGGAAGGCTGAGAAAGAGGAAAAGCAACACTATAAGCCTTTTCATACCTTTGGTTGTTTGAGTATGGGAACTTCTGGCTTATTCCAAATGTTAAATATCAATACAATCAGAAGTACTAACAGAGATACAAGCTAATGATTCACTAATCTTTAACAAATATCTCATTTTGGGCAGATTGAACTTGGAAAGGTCTTGGTCTTGTGAATTAATGTATGAAGTTTTAAGGCCCCTGGATGAAAGCTTTATAGCTTTGTTTTTAATGTGAATTATTTTACATCCATCTATTTATTTGTGAAGGGATTTACATTTGGTGGCAGGTTGGGAACAGATAAGATCACCAAGGCACAGAGCTATTATTTAGCCTATATATTTAATGATGGTGTAAGAGAATTTAGGAACTTCTCTACCAAGAAGGATAAACATTTTGTAGTTTAAACTTTATGACTGCTATAATACTACAAATTTACTGTTTTGGGTGTTGATGCTCAAGTTTTAATCCATTTTGAGTTGAAGCTACTAGCTTTTTAAATGGTTTTAGTAATCCCAAAGAATGGTCAAAACTGAGAGGTGGAAGATTAGTCTAATCCATTACTATTACTGAAAAAAAAGCCACTTCGTACATTTTGCCAAACATACATGACCTGAGTTTGTCTAAACCCCTCAAATAACAAATATTTTGTATGTCTAGAAAAAATATATATGTATATATGTATATATACGTATACTTGTGTAGGCATAGCCACAAGATATTATTTATATTCTAGAAATAGTTTATTAAAAACAGTATATTTATATCGGTACATTAAACTATAAAACATATCAAAATGAACAATTAGGTAATTTCTTCCTTTCTTGTTGCTTTAGAGATTTCACTTTTCCTTTCCTTTAATGGTAATGTTCCTAAATATTTATTTATCACATTAAAGATTATTCACACTAAATTAGACAGGGGAAGTTATCCTACATGATTCAGGGAAATATAACTTGTAAAATTTGACCCTTAATTGCAGTCATTAGACAGCAGTAATCCACAACTCCAGTAATTTTTAAACCATTGGGAAATTTTTTGCTAGGAAATACTAGAAATTTAGAGAATTTGTTTATAGGCAATACTTAATTCTTATCTTTGCAAATTAAAATAATTTTGTTAATGTAAAAGCAAAAAGAGCAATTATAAATAATTTAGTCAATATAATTGTATTGTTATATTGAATTTAAGAGTAAAAAATAGTCAGTAGAACCCTCCATGTGAGAGGGGAGAAAGCCAAGCAGAAATGGAGAGGGCATTCCAGGAAGAGAATGATTCACTCATTTGTTCCATAAATATGCTAAGTAATATGAAATATAGAGATAAATGAGAGGTAGTTCCTCCCTCTGCGAGTTTTTAAAGTCGTGGGAGAGGCAGACGGGGCAAACATCATAATACATTGTAGTAAGGTTATAAAACAAAAGTGCGATAGAGAAGAACAGTGATGGGTCCACCTGGAGAGTGAAGGGAGCCTTCTCATAGGATGGAATATTGAACAGGGCCTTAAAGACTAAGAGAACATTTACAAAGCAAGTCTTTGTGTGGACACACGTTTTCATTTCTCTTGGGTAAATACCTAGGACCGGAAGTACTGGGTTGAATGCTAAATTTATGTTTAACTTTTTAAGAAACTGTCAAATTGTTTTTCAAAGTAGTTGTACCATTTTACATGCCTGCCAACAATGTACGAGGTTTCCCATTTTTCTACATCTTTGCCAACATTTGTTATTATCTGTCTTTTGGATTATAGCCATTCTAGTGGGTGTGAAGTGTAGTTTTAATTTGTATTTCCCTAATGACTGATACTATTGAGCATCTTTTTAATGTATTTATTATCCTTTCATATATCTCCTTTGGTGAAATCTTTATTCAGATCTTTTGCACATTTTTTAATTGGGTTGTGTTTTATTATTGAGTCATAAGAGACACAAAAGACCACCTATTATTATGTGATTGTATTTATATGAACAGCTCACAAAAGGCAAATCTTTAGAGACAGGAAGTATATTAATGGTTGCCTGGGGCTTGAGGTGGAAATGGGAATTAACTATAAATGAACATAAAGGATCTTTATTTTTTTTTTGAGGAAGATTAGCCCTGAGCTTACTGCTGCCAATCATCCTCTTTTTGCTGAGGAAGACTGGACCTGAGCTAACATCCATACCCATCTTCCTCTACTTTATATGTGGGACACCTACCGCAGCATGGTGTGCCAAGTGGTGCCATGTCCCCATCTGGGATCCGAACCTGCAAACCCCGGGCCACCAAAGCAGAACATGCAAGCTTAACCACTGTGCCACCGGGCTGGCCCCTGAACATAAAGGATCTTATTGGGAGGATTATAATGTTTTAACACTGGATTGTGGTGATGGTTGCACAACTGGGTAAATGTTTTGAAAATAATTGCATACTTAAGACAAGTGAATTTTAAAGTTGTTTAAAAAAAGATGAAGAGAGGTTCTCTAAAAGATTAAGGAAGAGTACTCTAGGAAGAAAGAACTGCGTGTGCAGAGGCTCAGAGGTATATGATGTTGTTGGAGAAGGAAAAAAAGTGTGGCTGAAAACAGGTGTGAGAAGTGGCAAGGGATGGAGACAGAAATGTGAGTCAGAACTTCATTCTAGGGCCGGCCCCATGGCACAGTGGTTAAGTGCCCACGTTCTGCTTCAGTGGCCCGGGGTTCACCGGTTTGGATCCCAGGTGCTGACATGGTACTGCTTGGCAAGCCATCCTGTGGTAGGCGTCCCACATATAAAGTAGAGGAAGATGGGCACAGATGTTAGCTCAGGGCCAGTCTTCCTCAGCAAAAAGAGGAGGATTCACAGCAAATGTTAGCTCAGGGCTAATCTTCCTCAAAAAAAAAAAAAAAAAGAAATTCATTCTAAAGGTCGTACGTACCATACTGAGGAGTTTAGACTTGATCCTGTAGACAGGAAGAAACTGCCAGCAAAGTTGGCTTTTTGTTGAGATTCTATTCAAAATGTAAAAGATCAATTTATGAACATCGCAGTTATTTGGGTGGTTTCATTCATCTTATTGTTGTATGGGAAAAAATGAAACTCATATCACTTTCTTCCTCATTATAAAGGTAAACATTGGAAAACTGATGGCATCAGCAATGTATCTTACAAATCAGAAGAGAGACTTATAACATTCAACCTGGAAACTTTTGGCCCTGTTACCTTGATTCAAGACTCTCATATTAACATGCCATACCAGTCCTGGGAACTAAGACCACTTGATGTGAATAAAGTACTTTTGTCTGTGACTACAATATTTGCTGAGATTCAAATACAGATTAAGGTAAATCACTGTTATAGCAAGTCGTATCAAAGAAGTAATCCTCTTTGATGACTGTAAGAGTGTGTCAAAGCAATCAATCACTGGTGATTTACGTATTGAAATATGTCCTTTATAAATATATTTAAAATATACCTGGAGCTATAATCTCTAAATTAAATATTAATTGGATAGGTAATAACATGTAATAATTGACGTGCAAATTTGTACCCTAAAGTTACTAGGGACAGACCAATGCCTGGTTGCAGTGTGCCTTTCAGAGTGTTTGATCCACTCTGAAGAAGCTTCCTGATCTTTATCACCCAGCCATTTGGAATCCTGTTTGAGGTTGGTCTCTGAAGGAGCCTCTCTTGCTCATCAGTCAGAAATTCCGTAGCCTGAAATTTAGAGACAAAAAGTAGATTAGTAGTTGCCTGAGACTGAGGGTAGGTATGGGGATTAACTGTAAGTAGGCATCGGGGATTATAGTGGGGGGGATGCAAATGTGCTAAAACTGATTGATGGTGTTAGTTGCAGCACTCAAAGTTACAAAACATCATTGGATTGTGCACTTAAAATGGGTGAATTTTATGATGTGTAAAATATCCCTCACTTAAGTTGTTTTAAGAAAGAGAGATAGCCTGAAATTCCTTATGAATGTGGCAGAAAGACTAGAATATTGTCAAATTTTACTTTTAGAACCAGATGAGAGATGTCAACTCTGTATATCTTCAGATTGCCGCTTTGCAAACTTTGAAACTGGATAATAATTTTGCATTATTATGTTAAATCTTATATGTGTAAAAAAAAATCTTTAAAAGTTGCAATGTCATTGCTGTCAAATAGCTATTATAATTCACTATGAACGTATGCAATATTCTTAGATCGTAACATATAAAATAGGAGGAAACCTGAGAAATCCTTTAGTCCAATCCCTTTTTTTGAGGAAGATTAGCCCTGAGCTAATTACTGCCAATCCTCCTCTTTTCTTGCTGAGGAAGACTGGCCCTGAGCTAACATCCATGCCCATCTTCCTCTACTTTATACATGGGATGTCTACCACAGCATGGCTTTTGCCAAGCAGTGCCATGTCCGCACCCGGGATCCAAACTGGCGAACCCCAGGCCGCCGAAGCAGATCGTGCGCGCTTAACCGCTGCGCCACCGGCTGGCCCCTCAATCTCTTGATTGTTCAGATAAAACCCAAAAAGAGTTGATAACCTGCTTAAGGTAACGTGGAAACTTTGTGGGGGACCTTTGGGTCAGGCCTAAAACATATCTATCCTGCATTCTTTCTACTATAGAACGATATAGGATTTTAAAAAGTAGTATAAAGAACCCAAAGGCTGGAAACAGAATGATAATGAGGTAATAATTTCTTTAACTTACTTGTATAAAAGTGTTGTTTTTCTTATTGAAACTAGGAAAACCTCTGCATGTTAGCTTCAATCAAAGTAAATAATAAAAAGCATTCCTCTATTTTGGAAGGAAGATGGATGACTCCTGTTTCTTTCATTACCGCTTTGAAAGAAGCTGGATTGAATATCTTCCCTACTCGACACTCTCATTTTTATGTTATTATAAACTATAAGGTAAGAATTAATCTTTCCAGATGAAATGGACATTTAGAATGTTAGCAGGTACTAAATTTAATATAAATCTTACGGTACACCAGGGGTTTTCTATATTCACTTCTACAAGATTATAGTTAGAAAGGAAGGAATAATGGGCAAGACCAGAAATCCAGGGTTCTCTCAAGTTTAAAAATCTTCCCCAAGAAAGTAAGCCTGTAATATGACATATTCATATTGACAAATGGAGCATATCCACAGCTGGTCAATTTGGTGCAAAGGTGCTCCAAGCATTTTGTATATTTTCTTTCTTCTTCCAGATGGGATATATGTAAGGCTTCTTGAAAGAGCAAAGGACTCTGTAGTTTCCCAAACATGATCAGACAGGTGAAATTAAACACATACAAGGACCACTGATCAACAAAACCCATTCCTTCGGTTTCAAGGCAGGGCCTCCCTGTCTGCAGACTGCTTCATGTTACCATAAGGCTTTCGGTAATGAGATCCTTCCGTGTTAAACTGTGAGCTCCGTGAGGAGGGGGAATATTTCCTAATCAACATTGATTCTTCCAGCACCTAGTATATTCTAGAACTCAGCAGATGTTTAGTAAGCATTGATGATATATGAATGAAGATGAAGTAACTCCTAATCATGAAAGGTGTTTTGGGCAGAAGAGTACTATACTCAAGAACGAGTTTATAACATACCAGAAAATGTCAATATTGGCAGACATTCATATAACATTTGAAAATAATCATAATGATAAGACTGTGTTCATTTATGCATAGGGAAAAACACTTTTGTTTTAGTAACTTAAATTGCAGGTATTCTACACATGCTGAATGTAGTAAACTATTCATCTTTTCAGAACATTTAAGAATTTTTTTTTTCTGAACAGCTGTGTTCTAGACATTGTTTTCGATGCTTAGGATACATTAGTGAATAAAACAATGGTCCCTCCCCTTGTGGATCTTACATTCTAGTAGAGGCAAAAATAAACAATAGACATACAAAATAAAATTATCTCATATCAAAAAGTGATAAGTACTGTGGAGGAAAGAAAGGGTAGATGAGGAATAGTGGGGCTTGGGCAGCACACAATATCAAATAAGGTGTTGGGGGAGGCAGCTCAATGGGAAGGTAAGATTAGAGCAAAACGTGAAGGTGGGGAATTCAGCCAAGTGGACATCTCGGGAAGCAGCTTCCAAGAAGAGAGACCAGCTGGAGCAAGAGCCCTGAGGAGTGGCCTGGTGTGTTTGAGGAGTGGGGGGACCTGCAGCTGGGGGAGCAAAGGGAGAGAAAAAGGGATAAGGTCAGATAGATGACGGGGTGTATGAGGGTATGTGAGGGGATATCACCTTGCAGAGCCCCTCGTGGATCATTGTTAGGACTTTGGCTTCTACTCTGAGAGAAGGGGAAAGCCATTGCCCTGTTTTGAAAGAGGAGTCATGTGATCTGACTTACATTTTAAATGGATCTTTCTGTGTTGAGAATAGACTGTAGGCCAAGGATGGAAGGAAGACTTGTTCACAGGCTCTATGATCAATTCTATTTGCTTTTGTATTGACAGGTTCCTTTGACAGAAATGAAAGCTTATCGACAAATGGCCCTGCTAAGTTCTGCTTTTGCGTTTGGTTGGAGCAGGTGGAATATGCTATGTGATTCTAAAAAAGTTGTATTTAAGGTATAGTATACAAAAACCCATAAAACTACTTTGTCCTCCAAAAAAAGATGCAGTACTCAAAAGCTAAATGAATGTAGACCATGGTTTCTCTTCTTAAAAAGGTGAAAAAACCTCCACAATAGAGTTTTAAAACTTCATTTTTAAAACAATTTTGTCAAAAATATAAAACCAAACTATGTAAAGGTTATGCCTTCATTCTCCATTATGGTATCAAATGCTCTTGACTTCAGGCTAGAGTTCTTATATCTCTTTACATTGACTCAGGAACAAAAGGAAGCGTTTAACGTGAATATATCTATGATTCACAAACTTTCTCCTCTAACGGGGTGAGGCTTCAATTTAACTTTCTGGCACATTTACTACTGCCTGATAAAGAAGGTATCTTATCAAATTCTAAAAGCTGACTGATGAATGTTTTAGCCTAAACGAGCCACCAAATTTATTTATCTCATTTATCATGTGTTTCTCCCGCTAGAAGATGAGCTCCTTGAGAACAGGGTTCTATTATTGCAGCTGTTAGTTATTTATTAATACATTTAGTTGTTTCTTCTTTGTTCTTTTCATTGTTGTTTTTCCATCCCCAGCGCTTGGAACAGTACCTGGCAGATGATAGCCACTCAATAAATATTTGTTGAATGAATTAATACATTTTGATAAGCTCCATAAACACCAAGATATAAACAGTTTCATGGTTCAAAAAAATGGGATATGAAGAATGTTTCTTTAAATGTTTGCAATTTTAGGGCCTGAGTTGAGCCATTCAAATAATACTCTACTGCCAAATGTCTAATAGAAGAGCATCTATTAACAGATTTTTCTAATTTTCTTCTCCTTTAGGTGAGGGAACACCTTCGTAAAGAAGAACCTATTGAGGATCCCAATTGGGCCCTTTTGATGTTTAGTGGTGACAGAGCACAAAGGCTCAAGATCGACGAATACAGCGATACGTTCTCTGAAGCCCTGAAAGAAGAAACTGAGTTTCATTCTACTTTGTATCACATGGTTAAGGATTTTGCTTCTGAAGAAGCAATGGAGAAAATCAGGAGCTCCAACGACCAGTTCATTGACTCTGTGGGCCACATGCTGCTCTTGACTAGGGTACTCAGCTATTCTTAATCCCCACTCATACATTTTATTCAGTATGAAGAATCAAGCAACTTGGAGAGAAATCAGGCATTGCTTCAATAAAGTGTAATGAGTGAATATACTTCAAATAGGCTACTAAAATGATCTAATCAGCATTTTATACTCAAATTTTATTTTTCAGAAAGTGGATTTTTTTTCCTTTGAATACTTAGTCTACTGAGACTCAACTCCCACTGTACGAAGATTTGAATGGTTCTTTATTTCAATAAATTTTAACAAACAATATATAATACCTCCTTCTCAAAAAGCTCATTAAAAGATCATAGGCAGGCTTCCTCCCCACTGTATTTCAGTTGGGGAGATAATCACAAAAAGAGGGAATGTAAAATATCTTACAGGCATCCTGAGAACCTTTGGTTCCGTGCTATAATTTTCCAGCTAAAATTTACTAATTTACAAAGTTCAGATACTGAAACCTTAAAAATCAAGATGCACACATTGGGATGTGCTGCGATCACACTGGTGGTGGCCCATTGTGTCTAAGTCTGGTAAATGGCCACAAGATATGTTCTAGAGACATCCAGGAGTCCCCATCCTGTGTGGGAGCGGCATCCACAGACTTTTGGAAAAACAGGCCTGTGAGGAAGCTCATCAAAGCTGCAAACAGTACAATGAAGGCAACAGACAAACAGAGTGCCTTGTTAGCCTTTCCGATGGAAGTCTTGAGATTTGTTGTCCAGGAAGCTATTGTGTCATAACTGCAAGGAAAACACAAATTCAGAATTTGGCAATCACAATAATGTTGTTAGAAATACTCCTTTTGCCAACGATACCAATCAAGTCATTGATCTGCCCTACATACTACCAACACCGCCTTGTAATAAGCCACATAATGTGATGTGTCGTCTTGGCTTTGGCCACAATCTGCCTCCCTTATAATTTTTAGAAGTAAGAAATGATGTGCTATGGTGAGAATCTGAAAATTATGTGATTTAGGCATTATTTAACTCCTGACAAGTACATTTGAGTGTTTATCTCATTCTTTCAATCAGGTAAGGCAACTTATATTCCTATGGTGGAAACAAAAAATTATTTATTGGGTAGAGCAGGATATATGTGTATGTACATATGTGTGTATATATATATATATATATATATATATATATATATATAAACATGTCGCTTATTTCTCACCATACCCTGGACTTTTCTGTACTGAAATTTAAATGCTATTTCTTTAAAAAAAAAATCTTACTGCAGCATCATGCAAGTCTTTGAAAATAGTACAGTGTCTAACACAGAATTAAGTATTTTACATGTGCTAATTCATTTAATCATGACAACACAACAATGACATAGGTACTATTATAATTCCTATTTATAGATGAAGAAATTGGTGCTCAAAAATGGATGAACTTGCCCAGGTCACACAGCTGGTTAGAGAGCTGGACCCGAGCCTAGGCCATCTGGCTCCTGGGCCAGGTTCCTAACGCTGTGAATGTTCCTGTGTCTTGTAACTCATAGGTTCAGGGATGACTCCTGTAGACCATGTGAATTTTCTTACTCATTCAAATTTAACAATTTGACAGGTCTTTTAGTAAAGTCATTGATTAGTATTGTTAATCCTGCCTTACTTTTCCCAATTCCAACAAGATGGTATCATTTCTCAAGTAGACAACTTACACTGAAGAGACATCCCATTTCGATGGATTATTTCTCTTTTCAGAAAGACTTGGCTTTCTTGTTCTTTCTACTATTTCTTCTTCAGGTGGTTCTGAGTCATCTTTAGTTCTGTAAGTAAGTATGGTTTTTAAATATTTAAAACTACAGATAATGTGCTACAATCATTTATAAAATGTTGCTAAATTTTACTATAGTACTAAAGAGGCTCACAAATATTTGTTTTGCTTAAGATTTGATAAATATCTAATTCTAAAATTCAAATCACCAAATTTATATTTTTAACCATTTACAGGAATTTAATTAATTAATTATTTTTTTTTTGCTGAGAAAGATTCACCTGGAGCTAACATGCATTGCCCTTCTTCCTTTATTTTGTATGTGGGTTACCACCACAGCATGGCTGACAGGTAGTATAGGTTTGCACTCGGGATCCGAACCTGCAAATTTGGGCCGCCAAAGCAGAGCACACTGAACTTAACCACTATGCCATGGGGCTGGCCCCTATAGGAATTTCATTTAAAAAGTAACTTTCTGTACTTAGAAAAATAAATGTTTGTTGTAGAAAGTTGGGGTACTAGCAAAAGGACATGTAAAAGTTAGTCAATTCTCACCACTCATAATTAACCAATGTTATTACTGTGATTTCTTTCTCTGCATATATGTGTGTGTGAGAGTGTAACCACACTTTAAAAACTGAATGTGAATGCCATATTTTTCCTCTATGTAATTTGTTATTAACATATAGTAAAGTTTTTTCTAAGTATTCTTCTACCAGATGGTTTTTAATATCCTATATTAAAAGTTGATTTTACTCTTTTTTTCTGTAGGTTTTTTGATCAATGCTAAATTGGAGTAACATCAAAGTGTCATTTCTTCTCTAAAAATCTTAATTTTAAAAGTGTTTATGAAAATATGTTCAGTGCAAAGCTAGTTAAACTGGTATTCAGTAAGCTGGGAAATAGCAATTGGATTGCCTATACTTTAAATGAAATCATATTATCTAGAGGGATTTCTTTACCTGAACAAAACTTAATTGTTTCATTATCATGTTCACTGATGAGTTCTAGTTGGATTTGAACTTGAAATACCAAGCTCATAATGCCCTCACAATTGCCAAAGGGAACTAACTGTGTCTCAAAGTTGTTTTTTTTCCAGTCAAACATTTATAGGGAATGTATGTGATAGACATTAATTTTTAAAGGAAACAAGGCCCAAAGGTCAGAATTTTTGTAAGATTCTCAAGATTGCCATCTTTGGTTTGCAAAGACTTCTCAGTAGAAATCATACCACATTAACAAAAAGCAAAAAAAAAAAAAAAGGATTGCAATCTTTTGAAGGAAACTCTTGATTTTTTTAACCAGGATCAGAAAATGTCACTATGTTAACTATAAATCTGAAAAGCATTAACACATACAATAGTCTCCCAGGATTATTTTTAAAAAAGACTTTGAGTGTAGGCACTATGTCTTACTCATCTTTATATCCCTTAGGATTGAGTGCAGTCTCTATCACATAGTAGGCATGCAATGAAGTTCTCCACAGATGAGGAAACTGAGACCAAGTAAGGTTAAGCAATTTGTCCAGTGTCAACCAAGGACTTAGAGGCAGTATTTCTTCATGTCCTTCCTTCTTGCCCTCTACCATTCACTAGAGAATTATATTTGTTTAACTTTCTAGATATAGAGATAGCAATTTAGAGCTTTGTGTTTCCCCTACTCGTCACTTACATAAAGAGAAGATAGATGTACATATGTCACGTGCTTATATGTCATGTATAATTCATGTATTTTTTAAAAATCTAGTAGATAGACATTTTACTTCTGTGGCTCTTTATTGACCTTCCCCCAATAACTAGATACTCATACAGGGAAAAAATTATCTTCAAAGATCTGGTAAATTTCAGGGCCTTTTCTAACTTAAGACCTCAAACCTTGCAGTTCTGAGTGCTATGTGAGTGAATTCATTCACAAATAACATTTATAGTGCTTTACAGTTTATAAAAGTCTTAAACAATGAATTATCTTTTTGATGATTCATCATTAACCTCATCTCCATAAGAAAAAAGTGATCCCGATTTTTACGCCCCAGCTCACATCAAGTTAATAAACACACCAAGCTTCACCTACTTTAGTTCACATTTTTCTTCTTCAGCATCTGCCCAGGAATAGGTGCTAATAAATCGATGTAATGAGGGACGGTGTTCATTCTGCTTTGACCCCAAAATACGCCTAAATAAAGATGATTATAGCCACTTGTCAAATCAAATACATCTGTAGCCATTATCAATTTATTTCCCACTACCTAAATCAACACAAAAATTTTATGTTCTAATTTTTTCCTTGACATATTTACATAACACTTATTTCATAAACCAATTTCATGATTATATGCCAATTTTTATAATTATTCTGCATATACTCTGTACAAATCAAATGTTACAATTTCACTTTTTTCAAACATTTACTTTAGCCCAATTATAAAGTAGTAAGCTTCCCAAAGAGTAACCACAAAATTACACTCACCAGCTGCTTGACCTCCTACTGAATCGGTCATTATTTTCCATCCCAGCCAACTTTAAAGTTCAGATGTTAAAGAAATAATAAAATATGAATTTAGTGAAGTAAGTTTATATTTTTGTCATATGAAAATGAATTTGCTTTTGACTAAGAGCACTTAGGAGTTTACTTACCATTCCTGCATTTCCAATATTTCTGGGCAAAGAGGCAATGGTCACTCTTCTAAGAGAAGATGGCTACCCAAAGGAGGAAAATGTACATTCAGAACATTCTCAATAGTTTACCCTTGTATGCAACACTAATGAATATTCTCATACATACACATCCATGCACTTGCCACTGCTGAGTTAAACAGTAGACATATTTTAAAGGATTTTTTTTTTTATGGCCAAATTGCCTTCCAGAGATATTCCACAAATTTATATCCCACTTTCTCCAACATTCGGTGAGTGTAATTTTTGCCAATCAAATATGGAATTCAAAGCTTCTTGTTTAGGTTTCTAATAACAATGAACACTGTTTTTCTGTGTCGAGTAACCACGTATATATCTGCTCTGAGAACGACCTCTTTATGATCTTTGCACATATTAATTTTGTTAATATTTCTGGCAAAAAACTTTTTCATTGTTATTGCAGCCAAATCTATTCATCTCTTCCTCTCTTTTGCTACCATTTCTTTTATGTTTAGGTTCTCCCCAACTCAAGAGGAGATAAATATGCAGCTATGGGCGCTGGCCCGGTGGCACAGCAGTTAAGTTCTCATGCTCTGCTTTGGCGGCCCGGGGTTCACCAGTTCGGATCCCAGGTGCAGACCTACGCACCACTTATCAAGCCATGCTGTGGCAGGTGTCCCACATGTAAAAAAAAGTAGAGGAAGATGGGCATGGATGTTAGCTCAGGGCCAATCTTCATAAGCAAAAAAGAGGAGGATTGGCAGCAGGTGTTACCTCAGGGCTAATCTTCCTCAAAAAAAAAATGCACCTATTTTATAGCTTTTGTTTTCATGGTTTCGTTTCGTTTTTTCCATTCAACACATTTAAGGATGGGCATGATATTCTAATGAATGGATGTGTTTATGTATCAACCTTGAGATTTGCACAGGAAAATGTTATATAGTATTATGTGGTTCTTAAAGTTTAAATAGGTACAACTTCAGGAAATAAAAAATATGTTAAATGTAGGAAATAAACTAACGAAGTTTTATGTGAATCCTTTTCTTAAACCACAGTCCCTAATTTAATTTCACAACTTAGTTGAGCATCAAGAATATCAAATTGCAGTCCCAGAAACCTAGGATCTAATTATGGTTCTACCACTACGTGATTGTAACTAATCACTTAACTTCTGTGAAAGTGATTTCCCTCATCTGTGAAAAAGACAGATTTGGATGGAATGATTTTAAAGTCTCTTGCTCAAAAATTCTGTAAAAAAATTCTGTGAAATCCTGACTTTCAAACTGGCAAAAACTGCTGGTTAACTTTTAATATCCCGTTCTCTCCTTTTTATTTAGTAACAGACTTCTTGGGTTTTAGTTAGGCATAAAGTCTCCAGAATAAATGCAAAACCTCCCACGAATGTAAAGGGAATAAATGAATAGATAAAGCCTTCCAGGAATGAAAAGGGAAACGTTATCTGAGACTTCTAGGAAGTGTTTTTAGGGGGAGAGGGAACACCTGTTTTTGCTTCTTCCTCTTTCTTGGAATGTGATGCAATGTAATGACGAAGACTTGGTGTCCAGAGCTGATGAAGCCGTCTTAGACCATCTCAGACCAAAAGCAAAGGGCTGAGGGTGATGATGCAGCAAGAGACAGGGCCCTGTGGATTTTGTGAAGCTGCTCTACCATTGTTGGACTATTTATTTCCAACTCTGATTTTACATGAGAGAGAAACTATCATTATACTGGCTTTCCTCCTGCTGCCACGCAAACTTGACTGATACACAAACAGAGCAAGAAGTATAAAAGCATACACACATAAGCATAAATATACACACATGCATATATACATACACACATATATATGAATTAAAATCACCGTTGTTTTATAATTTACATTTAAAGCCATGTTGTTTCAAATACTATTTTAAAACCTTCTCACCTGTAACTTTTGATAGACATAGTGAAGTGAATTAGCACTCACCTTGGAGTTTAGAGAAGCTGAACGTTTTTTAATCTGGCAGTCATCTGAAAGGAAAAACATATTTACAACATTTTAGGAATTACATTTGCAGTTTAACACAATGGTCTCAATTCTTTACAAAGAAAAGCAATGGTCAGAAAAGAGGTATTTAAGACCCTAGAGACTACTGAGCAATATAAATAGCTGGTTATCATTTATTTGGTGATTCATAACAATTACCATCTTAGCCAATGGCATACAGTCCTCTCTGCCACTGCAGTTGTCCACAAGGCCTACCTGGCACATAGAAGGCACTGAAGGAATGTCTGCTGAATAAATGAATCCAAAAACAGATCGGAAGATTATCAAATATGATTACTTTTCTAGAAGAGGGAACAGATCATTAAAATAAGAATTCTGCTCATAAAAGTTCATACTGTCTATTTAAAATAAAACTCTTATAAGATTTATATAAATTTTGTGTTAAGATATTTTCCACGGTCTCAGATGTCTCCCTATTTTCCAATCCATCAGTCAGCTTACTGTGCAGAGTCCTTCCTTCTTTGAGGAATACAAAGCCACAGTTGATGAGTGTGGCTCATGTTAGTGACTGTGCCTTGCTTTATGTGGGGAGAAAGCCAATTCTAACACATCCTAAGTAGAACACTAAGTTCAACCCAATGGGTCAGATTAAAGATATTCTCTCATCTCAGCAATCTAAATTAATGATTCTTTTTGTCATTGCCAAAGAATCCTTATCTCCCAACCTGTTTTCTAACTGACATCTTACTTTGGGCTATGTAAATAATAAGCATGAGTTACTCTTCTAATATAACCTTAACTTAAGGGTCTTTATACTAAAGATATAATATTAGAGAATGAAAGAGGAGAATGTTCGAAAAACATAACTGATACTATTATCTTAAACTTTTATTACCTTCATCTTCAAGAGGGTTAAAAGACCTTTCATTTTGCAAAAGAACCTGTTTCAGTTCTTCTAATTCAGCATGCTCTTTGGCATACATTCTCTTCAGGTTTTCTACATGCTGAATCATTACTTCCACTGCTTTACTAACCCGGCTTTCCTAGTAGGAGAAAAAGAACATGTTCACAATGAAAATACTATTCTTGATACCCAATTAAAAGATGGTGATTAGACACATGTGTTATCTTCACTCTATCCCTAAATCCCACTAAAGTGACGATAAAGGTATTTAAAAAAAAAAGCATGAGTACACAATGGCAAATAGAACAGAAAAAGATATAATAGCAACAGAAATTTGAAAGCCTGCTAGTAGTAGGACTAATGGTAAATGACTAAGACTGAAAAGCTGAACCATAAGAAAAGCAGTAAGAAAAGCCTAGAAGCAAGTTGGTTTCACCACAGAAAGCTCCAGATGCTCAGGAATTAGTGGCGCCTCTGGAATTAAGCTTGAAGGTGGGTATGTGAACAGAAGAAATGGTTGAAAATCTGTGTAGAAAGCAATCAGGTCCACAGATCCGCTTCCTTACTCAGGCCAGAGGAGCAACTTCCCCTCCACCACTTAGGTGAAAGACTACAGAAGCTGAATATCTAGAGAGAGTGAAACAGAGGGTTTCTGGACTGGGCAAGAAGAGTTGATGATGCGTGGATCATACAGTAAAGAACAGATTCAGGCAAAAGTCTGTATACATATCAAGTATTGAGATACCTAGCCTTATTCCTCCTCCCAACTCCCAAACACTGGTAGCCAGACTGATACTCTCAAGGCAGGCAGCTGGAAGACTGTTCTCTGAGGGATGTAACATGGCAAGAAGAAACTCCTAAAACTACCGCCATTGAGCATCCCAATGAAACATCCTGGCCGTGTGAAGCTCAGAGCCAACAAGAACCTTCCCCACCCAACCTACACAGAGCTCCCAGTCAGCTGCCTGGGAGTCATCACCGGTCAGAGGAGAGCCCTGGCATGAAATAAGGAAATC
The DNA here is from genome assembly GCF_041296235.1 of Equus asinus. NCBI lineage: Eukaryota > Metazoa > Chordata > Mammalia > Perissodactyla > Equidae > Equus > Equus asinus. The sequence continues at coordinate 35,014,651 of NC_091811.1, read as the reverse complement.
AAAATGCAGAAAAAAGCCAGCTAGAGGAAATAAACTACAGGAGAACAGGAACTTCAAGGAAACTATCGCTATCTTCAGAGAGTTAATAAGTATTGCATCCATGAAATAAGAACAAGATAGTATTAAAAAGCAACATTCTGAGAGTTAAAGAAACAGTCTGGAAATTAAAAACATCCCCAAAATACATAACTCAATAGAAGAGTTTCAAGATAAGGTTGAGGAAAACTCCTGAAGCTGCAGCAAAAAGACTAAAAGGTAGAAAAGAGATGAGAACAAGTTCAGGAGATTCAACATCCAGAGAACAGGAATTCAAGAAAATACAGAAAATGTAGAAAAATTCCACGAAACATAGAAAAAGATAATTCAAAAAAATTTCCAGGGGCCGGCCCGGTGGCACAGCGGTTAAGTGCACACGTTCTGCTTTAGCGGCCCGGAGTTCGCCAGTTCGGATCCCGGGTGCGGACATGGCTCCACTTGGCAAGCCATGCTGTGGCAGTCATCCCACATATAAAACAGAGGAAGATGGGCATGGATGTTAGCTCAGGGCCAGTCTTCCTCAGCAAAAAGACGAGGATGGGCAGCAGTTAGCTTAGGGCTAATCTTCCTCAAAAAAAAAAAAAAAGTCCAGAACTCAAGAACATAACTTGCCAGCTTATGTCCATTCAGGGCTTAAAACAGCAGATGAAAACAAACCCATACCAAGGGAAGACAGTCAGGATAGGAGGATATCCTAAAAGCTTCTGGACACTAAAAAGATGTTAGCAACAAAAGCTCAAGAGTCAGAATGGCACCAAACTTTAATAGCAACACCAGAGGCTAAGAAGAAAATGAAGCACTGCAAGGAAAATTCTAAACGAAATGATATCTAACCTAGAATCCTTCACCCAGCTGGACTAGTGATTAAGTATAGGAATAAAGACATTTTCAGTTATATATCATCTTGCAAAGTTTACTTCCCAGGCATTCTTTTCTCTGGGAAAGTTATTGAGTGAGATCTTCCACCAAAATGAAAAAATAAACCAGTAAAGAAGGAGGTATGGGGTTCTGGAAACGGGATCCAACTCAAGAGAGAAGTGCAAGGGATCTTCATTCAAAAGAGGTGGTGAGCCTAAGCAACAACCAGCCCATTCTAGATGCTATATATAAATGAAATCATACACTACATCATCTTCGTGTTTAGCATCTGTACTTAGCATAATATTTTCCAGGTTCATCAGCATGTATCAGCACTTCATTCCTTTTAGTGGCTAAACAATATTATATTAAATGCACAATAATAATATTGTAATTTCTCCACATCCTCATCAACATTACTTATTTTCTTTCTTCCTTTTTTTCTTTTTTTTTCATTATAGCTATCCTAGAGGATGTGAAGTGGTATGTCATTATGGTTTTAATTTGCATTTCCCTAATGATTAAGCAATGTGCATACATAACTTTAATAAAAATAAAAGAAAGAATGTTATTCTCTAGGGAGGGATTAAAAAGGAACTAAGGCATTAAAAATGTGTAACAAATGATCAAACTAAAACTACCACCACAATTAAATGTCTCCTTCTTAGAAAAATATATTTAATAAGTTTGTTCAGGTTTAGATTCAAAAAATTAAAGTCCTCCCAGATTTGCCCACAAAGAAATTTTCAAATTCTACTTCTCTATACCTAAGAATGCAAAGATGCATACACAAAGATATTTATTGTAGCATTATTTATAATAGCAAAATATCAAGAACATTCTGAAATGGTCACATCTAAGGGATTGGTTAAATAATTTATGATCTATTCAACCAATAGAATACCATAAAATGATGATGTGTGTATGTGTATATATTTATATCACATAGAAAGTTATCTATGCTATATGTTGAATGAAAGAGAAGCAGATTATAACATTCCATGAAGGGAATGTCTATAAAAATATATCACAAAATTTTTATAATGATAGTCATTGGCTAATGCTATGATGAGAGACTTTTCTTTACATTTTTATTTGCATATTCCATTTTCCATTTTTTCTATATTAAACATATATTATCTTATACAATAAAGAAGTGTTTTTTAAAACTTCTTCCTAAAAATGTAATCCATAATGTCAGGCAAAATAAATCCTTTTAGTAATTTCATTGTAACTAGAGAAAAGGAGACAGATTACCTGATTAATAGCTCCCAACATCTCAGCCCTACTGGCCACTCGTGCTGTGCATTGGCCAAGGAATGTTATTGTCTTCTCCAGCTTCTTAATGATTTCCTGGGCCTGGTTGTCATCTTCACAAAGAGGTGTTAAAGACTGCACAGAAAGCAAAGTATTAAAAAGTGTCCAACTCAAGTAGTCAGCAAGTGATTCTAACACTGACTATGTTCTAAAGGCTGATGACAATCAAATCTCAATTATCTTGGTGGAGGGTGAAAAGAAGCAGCAAAAACCAGTAGTGAAATATTAATATCTTTGTTGGCTCTCAAGTAGACCTGTGCAGGAGCTCACAAAAACCATTTATATCTATTCTTGATCCTTTCCTTCTTTGCTTCCCAAATTTGCCACCTCTTCATGTGTATTTATATCTTTCTTCTACAATTAACAGGATGGGATATAATTAATTTGTCATGGTAAAGAAATTATGCTTACAAAAGAGTTGAATGTATTATGAGGAACATAGTTTGAACTTTTAAGAAAATTAGTAAAAATATACTGGAATTAGTTATAGCTCTGACTGCTATACTTGCTTTTCCATTGATGACAAAGTGTGATTGGGCTGGTTATGTGGGTATGCCTTCATAGCCTTATGAATATTTCTCTCAAATCTGTGCCCTTAATCCAAGATGATGGCCTTCCTGATGGAGGATCATCCTTCTCACTAGGGTGGAGACAGAATTAAAGGAACAGATCTGGAAGCAAACAAGCCACTTCTCTTTATCTGTGTGATCATGAACAAATATCTAAGACTTGCCAAAATCTAAAACACTGTAAATTTTGTATATCATTAAGAAAGAAAAAGTTCTGCCAATAAAACTATAAGGCACCATTGACTGTAAATCGCATTCTAATGTCAACCTTTCTGATTTGCTGTTTTCTCGTATGTTACATGGAGACAATTACATCTCCTTTCCAGGAATATTGTGATGTGAGAGGTTATAAATGCCATTTGCTTGTCACACAGTAGGTGTTCAATGAATAGCAGCTACTTCTGAAACAGACAGATATGTAGGAGTTGCAGCTGGAGAGTTGCTAACCAACTGGAATGGTCATTGTCAGACACAGTTTCCTACTACAGTTTAAATAACCACCTTCAGTTGGGAAGGGAAGAGCAGATGTTAGTTGTTAGCCAAATAGAGTAAGGTTTACCAAGACTAAATCATGAAGAAATAGAAAATTTGAACAGACCAATAACTAATAAGGAGATTGAAGCAGTTATCAAAAGTCTCCCAACAAAGAAAAGACCAGTACCAAATGGCTTCACTGGAGAATTCTACCAAATATCTCAAGAAGAATGAACAACAGTCCTCCTCAAAATTCCAAAAACTGAAGAGGAGGGAACACTTGCAAGCTCATTCTTTGAGGCCAGCATTACCCTAATACCAAAGGCAGACAAAGACACTACAAGCAAACTACAGACAAATATCCCTTATGAATATTGATGCAAAAATCCTCAACAAACTACTAGCAAACTGAATTCAACAGCACATAAAAAGGATTGTACACCATGACCAAGCTGAGACTTATTTCTGAAATGCAAGGAGCGTTCAACATAGGAAATCGATCAATGCAATATATCACTTTAACAGACTAAAGCGCAAAACCCACACGATCATCTAAATTGATACATGACAGCATTTGACAAGATTCAATACCTTTTTATGATAAAAATATTCAAAAAACAAGACATAGAAGGGAAACTACCTCAACATAATAAGGCCATATATCAAAAGCCCACAGCTAACATCATACTGAAAGTTTTTCCTCTGAGACCAGGAACAAGGCAAGGATGCCCACTCTTGCCACTTCTATGCAACTTAGTACTGGAAGTCCTACCAAGAGCAATTAGACAAGAAAAAGAAATAAAAAATGCACATTGGAAAAGAAGTAAAATTACCTCTGTTCACAGATGACGTGATCTTATATATAGAAAACTCTAAAGACTTCACACACAAAAAACCTGTTAGAACTATTCAGTGGATTCAGCAAAGTTGCAGGATACAAAATCAACGTATAAAATTCAATTGCATTTCTATATGATAACAATGAACAATCCAAAAAGGAAATAAAACAATTCCATTTACAATACTATTGAAAAGAATAAAATACTTAGAAATAAACCTAACCAAGGTGGTAAAAGATTTGTACACAGAAAACTACAAAACATTGCCACAATAAACTAAAGAAGACACAAATAAAGGGAAAGACATCCTGTGTCCATGGATTGGAAGACAATTTTGTTAACCCACGAATACCACCCAAATTAATCTACAGATTCAATGCAATCCCCGTCAAAATCCCAATGGCATCGTTTTGCAGAAATAGAAAAATTCATCCCAAAATTCATATGGAATCTCAAAAGACCCTGAATAGCGAAAACAATTTTTTAAAAAGAACAAAGTTGGAGGACTCACACTTCCTGATTTCAAAACGTATTTCAAAGCTACAGTAATCAAACTTTATGGTATTGGCCTAAAGACAGACATATAGAGCAATGAAACAGAATAGAGTGTCCAGAAATAAACCTATGCATATATGGTCAAATGATCTTTGACAATGGTCAAGACTACACAATGGGGAAAGGAGAGTCTCTTCAACAAATGATGTGGGAAAAACTGGATATCCACATGCAAAAGAGTGAAGTTGGACTCTTATCTTACACCATATACAAAAATCAACTCAAAATGGATTAAAGACCTAAATGTAAGACCCAAAACTATATAGCTCCAGAAGAAAACATAGGAGAAAAGCTTCATGACATTGAATTTTGCAACGATTTCTTGGATATAACACCAAAAGCACAGGCAACAAAAGCAAAAATAGACAAATAGCACTACATCAAACTTAAAAACCTTTGTGCATCAAAGGCCATAATCAACAGAAGGAAAAGGCAACCTGTGGAATGGAGAAATTAACTGCAAATCACATGTCTTGTTAAAAAACTGGCAAGGGATTTGAATCAACATATTTCCAAACATGATATACAAAGAGCCAACAAGCATATGAAAAGATGCTCAACAATACTAATCATCAGAGAAATGCAAATCAAAACCACAGTGAGATATCACCTTGCACACATTAGGATGGCTACTATCAAAAAACCCCAGAAAAGAACGTGTTGGCCAGGATGTGGATAAATTGGAACCCTGGTGCATTGTCAGCAGGACTGTAAAACAGTGCATCTACTATGCAAAACAATATTATGGTTCCTCAAAAACTTAAAAATAGAACTCCATATGATCCAGCAATGTCACTTCTGGGCACATTTCTAAAAGAATTGAAAGCAGGGTCTCAAAGAGATATTTGCAAACCCATGTTCCCAGCAGCAAGGTTCAGAAGAGCCAAGAGGTGGAAGCTGAAACGTCCATAGATAAATGAATGGATAAACAAAATGTGGTATACACATACAGTGGAATATTTTATTCAGCCTTTTATTAAAAAGGAAGGAAGTCCTGTCACATGCTACAACACGGATGAACTTTGAAGATATTTTCCTAAGTGAAATAAGCCATTTACAAAAAGACAATTACTATATGATTCCACTTATATGAGGTATCTAAAGTAGTCAAATTCATAGAAACAGAAAGCAGAATGGTGGCTGAGAGGAGGACGAAAGGGGAATCGTTTAATGGATATAGTTTCAGTACGCAAGATGAAAAAGTTCTGGAGATCTGTTTCACAACCATGTGAATAGACTTGACACTAATTAACATACACTTAAAATGGTTAATATGGTAAATTTTATGTTATGTGTTTTTCTACCACACATCCACACACAAACAGAATATGGTTTCTAAATTTTTATTTTCTTTCTCCAAAATTAGCTCTCTTAATTTTCCAACCCATCTCTATATTTATAGTGACTTGACAAAATAGAAGAATCTATAGTAGTTGTTATATGTCTATGTACCCTCCAGAGGGCTTGCCCACCGTCTGATAAGACAAAGCAGTCACCATTCTCTATTTTCAGTTAATTAAATGGAAACAGACTTTCGATTCTCCTCTTTGAAGCTTAAAACTGATATCTCCAGTTGCTCAGTTTTCTGCATGACTGATTACTCTTCTGCCTGAAATCTACTTGAAAATCCAGGGAGAAGGCAGATGACTCATCCGACTACTTTAAAGGCATTTGTTGGTTTTGTCGCTTCTACTGTTAGTGAATCTTTCATTTTGGCCTGATCTTGAATTCTTACCTCCTCCTAATTCACATTTGGGTCAGGCAGGGTTTGGTACCTGGTATTGGTTTTGGTCGTACAAGAAAACTCACATGTAATTTTCAAAACATTGTTAACAATAGGACCAAACGTGTAGTCCCCAAAGGTTATGATTCTCACCTCTAACAGCTTTAAACAGTTAGTGATTTCTTTCTTCAAATTTTCTTCTGCCAAGTCACGGGATCTTTCTTCAAGCCTCACTCTTTTCTCCAAGGTGAACCAGTCACACTTAAATCCCAAAGATAATCTGAGAAATTCAGCCTGAATTTCAAAATAATGAATGTCAAAATAATGTGAGGGTGAGGGGAGAAAACTGGAGGTAGTCAAATATTTCAGTTTAATACCAGATTATACTGAGGCATTTCTTTCTTCTCTCAGCAACACAATGCTGGTGCACACAGGCTTTACCTGCTCTTCATCATTGCCAAGCCACACAGACACCAAACGTGTGACAGCTGGTACAAAAGCAAGAAGCGATGGTAGGCAAGAGAGCCTGAAACACTTTTTTTTTTTAATTAAAGGAAAAAACATTTGCTTTAAACTCACCTCCACCTCCTTCTCATTAGGAGAAGTGCTGTAGGATAAGACAAAGAACTTGTTAAAACATAATTCAACAGAAAAGCAAAAAATGCGAGCATGCAACAGGAAGAAGAGCTTACCTGTCACCTTGTTTAAAGTTAACTGATTTCACAGTGGTTACGGGAAGAGAGGAAACGGCAGTGTCTATTAAAAGACAACAAAGTATTATTTGGTTAAAAAGGCTTAATAGCTTAAGGCACATTTGATCAAATGTTATGCCCTCTCTCCATGAAACAGAAGCATTTCATTGAAAGTGTCTGAGAGGACAGCCAGCTAAGAATGCATTTGCTTAAATATAAGATAATGTTATGCTACGCTATTGGGATCACAGTGACATTAAAACTACGGGCTCACACTTCAGCATGTGAACAGTCTTTGAATCCTGAAGATGTCTCAGAGTCAAGGGACAGCCCAGTTTGTTCTCTTTGCATTGAAATGTTTATTTGACTTGATCCCATGGCTAAATGCACATCTTCCTCTGTTACCTGGTCCTCCTTCAAATCAAGGCTTTAATAGCAGTAGCAGCAGGAGTAGTACTCATTGTAGTAGAAGTAGCAGTAATAATCATAATAATACTGGTAACAATAACAGCAACAATAAACATGATATCAACCATTTATCACAGGTTTACTATATGCCAGTCCCAGAACAAGGCTCTTTACACATATTAATGATACTCTTCATGACAGCTTTGCAAAGAGGACCATAGGTTAGTTATTAAGAGCATTAGATTTAGACTTGAAAAAACCTGGTTTCAATCCTAGCTTTGACTGCTATGGCTATACGACCTGGAACAAGCCAAAACTTCAGCAAACCATCTACAAAATAAGGATGATATTATTTTTCTATAATAGCTAACTTCCATGAGAATTTCTCTGCCAGGCACTTTTCGAAGTGCTTCGTACACAATTTATTCAATCCTCATGGCAACACTTCTGTGGTAAGTACTGTTATTGTCTACAATTTACAGACTAGGAAACTGAATTGCAGTTTACCCACCTCACATAGGTATTTGGTAGAACCAAATAAAACTATGCACATAAAGAATTTAGCCTAGTTCTCAGCATATAGTATATTCTCCATAAAGGGTACTTTTCTCTTTTTACTCATTGTTTCCATTTTGTAGATGAAGAAACTGAGACTCAAGTTTAAATGACTTTCCAAAGTCACAGCTAGTCAGAGAGAGACCCAGTATAGAGTCTGTGTGACTCCAAAGCCTGAATCTATCCACTATTCTACCCAAATGGAAGTGAAATAGGGAGGGAAGCATATTAGCACTTAGTCGTTCAATAATGGCATATTTAATTTTAGATGGGATCATGAAAATGATCTCCAAGAAGAGCTGGGAACTTCCTAGGAACATTAGTGTGGTGGTAGTTCCCAACGGGGCACTAGTTCCCAACGGGGCACTAGTTATTGCAAGTCCTCTGGGGCTTACCAGTCAATGCAACATCAATGTGGCTTTTCAAAACTGATGCAAACTGAATCAAGAATCAGTTCTATTGGCTGATTTTATCTAGAGATGCGGAATTGTAGATGCCATAGCTTTACTCAGAAAGATTTCACCCAGAAAAATATAAGCAGGGAACAAACTTTCACATGGGGATTGGGAGAGAACATTCCTTACCTCCCGCAGCACATTCTTTTTTATGCTTATCTATTGTTTCGGGTTCCTCTTTGGTTTCCTAAAATCATAAAGAGATTTTATTGCCGTACATAGAGTGGAAATCCTTCATAACAAATCATTTCCCAACTTCCTGTCCCCTCGCAACCTTACCCTGTCAAAAACACTCTATAGTATTACTAGGGGTTAAGAAGAAGACAGGACTGGCTCCAAGGGGGTTTCCAATCTAGCTGAGGCACAAGGGACAGAAATATATGAAAAGCTGCAAATGTGATACAAGTTACCACAAAGCAAACTAGGACTAATTGCTAAATAAATGAAATAAATATGAACAAGTGTTCTGCATAGGGAGGAAAGAAACACCATGGCTTGAAAAGCATAGAAAATCTCTGCAGACAAGGAACATGCTGGAGCTTGAAGGAGAGAGAGGACTGGATGGATGAAGAGGAGGGAGTGATCCAGAACTACCATACGCAGCTTTCTAGATGGGTTGTTGGGGAAATTATGGCAAAAATAGCTGCTCAGATTGCATTACATTAGGCTTTTACTCCATATGAATATATTTTAAGGTCATTAACCAACCGTCCTACAAATGTTATCTATACAACCAAAACCACCATAGTAAGAGGGTTGTACTCTATTGCCTGGGGAACTCTAATGGGAAAACTATAGGTATACAATTATTTTGATGATAATAATTACTCAACATTCTCAGAAATTTTCTATAAAACATAAGCCTAAGACAAATATCTTTGGTAGAGCCATTGATACCATGTCATGTAATTTTCAGACCATAGAAACTAAGATTTTGATAAAATGTAACAAATTCAATAATTCAGGTAAAGCATTGGATCATTCTTATCAACAATTTAAATATTCCTAAATTTTTTGAATCCTCCCTCAACCCTATGACCTCTTCCAGCTATGGCATTTTCTTCCTCTCCAGCCCTACATGGACTCGCTTCTTCTGGGAAGAGTTGTCCATGGGTGCTCTTTCCAGTTCTTTATCTCCCTTTTGTGATCAATGAACTACTCTGCCCCTGTACCCAACACTCCAAGGAAACTGCCCTCCCCAGTATCAGTGATCTCCCTACTGCCAAATCCAATGGATAATTCTCAGTCTTTATCTTACTTGACCACTGTCTCATCTAAATTGATCTCTAATTCCCTCCTTGTTACAGATTTTTCTTCCTTTGGTTCTCTCTCCTGATGTCCCCTCACCACTACATTAGCTTCTTCTCAGTCCCCGCTGACATTGCCTTCTCATTAGATAATGGAATCATCGAGAAGCCATTATCCTCAGTGCTCTCTTCTTGCCTGCCAGAGTCCTTGGGAAATCTCATACACACATTTGGTTCTTTGTTGATAACTCACAAATGTGCGTCTGCTCCTGAAAGTCCCACTTTGAGGTGAGTTTATAAATGGGGGTATACAGTCATATATCAAAACCTCCTTACAGAGTACTGATGTCTCACATCAACCTGAAACGCGACTTCTCTCAAACTAATCTTGTTTCACTCCATGATTCTACTCTTCTTACTCCCTCCCTCCTCTCATGTTATTCTATTCATTCTGTAAGTTAAGCCATAAGCAAGGGTATCTACCTTTTCCCACACCCCCAATTATCAGTCACCATGTACTGTGAACTATCCCTTAAATATCTCTCAAATAGGTCTTCCTTTTCTCCATGCTCACTAAATTCATACTATCTTCATCTCTTGCCTGAATTATTACAATAGCATCCTAACCAGTCCCTGACCTCCATTACTACATTTTCGAATCCATTATTTTTAAAACACTTATTTCTACCTTTTTTGAGATGAGAAGAAATTTTTTTTTTTCTCAGAAAACTTTAGTATGAGGACTTGAATTTTCCTCTGTCCATTTTTTATAATGGGTAACCATTTTTGGCATGTGTGCTAGCCAACACTACACTCTATACATACTTTACACTACAAAATCACATATCCAATCATTCTACTCCCTTCCAACCAGAATACTGCAAAATTTTTATCTGCCTTATTGCCTCCAATCTATCCATGCCACAACTTTCTCTTGAGTTAGCTTATATGAAGCCTGTACCTTGTAACCAAATGGGCCTACCTAAAACAATGTTTATATACTGAGGGGAAAACAACAATAACACACACACACACGCCTCTCCACACACACAATACAGAGAGGGACTAATACATAAGTACAATGTAGGACTCTTGGAGAAACATGGAATTGGATCCATAGTCTACAAGTTACTCTTCAATAATTATAGATTCCTACCAGTGGCAATGAGCCTTCTCTTTAAGGAAGGGAACTTAACCCTTTTTCTACAAACATTTAAATAGTCATCCTTCTAATGTTTTCTAGCAGTTTTCATGTGTCTGTATAACATTCAATGCCACTCACAAGGTACCTCCTCCTTGACACCTTTTCTGGCCTCTCACCCCAAGTATTTTTTTTTTCATATCACTAACCACACTCTAATTACTGAGTAATTGTATGTTTCTTCCCTTAATTAGAATATTTCTTTAACATAGATATTACTGTTTTATTTAACCTTCATTAATGTCCTCTCTTGACAGATATTTAGCTTGTTTCCAGTAGACTTTTGATTAATGATGAGTGAAAGAATAAAAGCATGAATGAATGAATAAATAAAAATCACTGTGCAGTCAGGAGGTCCTAGCTCTGACTGTATTGTGTGACCTTGGGCAAGTCACAAGGATGCTTTGGCCTCAAATTCTTCATCTATAAAATATTGGTGTAATTAAATTCTATTAACCTCAAAATATTTGGAAAGGATAAAGATGAGAGAGCTTTTAAGAGTATTTTGCAAACTGAAAGGGAGGTGTTCTACCATTGAAACATATCATTACTTTTATTGTTAACATGTGTATTTCCTTACCGGATTTAACATGGTTTTGTCCTCACTGACAGAGCCTTGGAGTGCAATATTCTCAGGAGCTGGACTTTTGCCTATGAGAAAAAGGAAACACTGAAGAGGTGGGGGAGAGGCAACAAGTAAAAGAGGAAGACATAGTGAGGTGGCAAAATGGGCGGACTAGCAAGTGGCAAAGGCCTTAACATGTGAGACAAATTATGTCCTACAAAACTTTACCAGGGCCCACTGATTCAGAATCAGGCCCAGAGCAAGTAAGGTTCCCAAGGAAGCTGGCCGTGTAAGACTTCTTAATAGAAATGAACATTTCTATAATTGGCCTTCAAACAGCAGGGCTTTTAAAATCTTTTTTAAGGCTGCTGCTGCTTTGTTTATCAAACACATTACTAGTATAATTATAGAAACTGGGTGAAGAAAGGATGAACAATTAGTAACTTAGTAGCTTTTTTGTAGCTTGACAAACAGGTTTTTGAAAATTACATACGCACATACGCAAGGCTGATAACAAAGTATGACATCCCTTCAAACCATGGTATCTTTCTAAATAAAACATCATTTAACTAAGAAGAAAAGATGCACTTTTAATTTACGCCATTCCTTTTTGTAATTTCCTTTTATTTTTGTGTTTGTACTGTAATATACTTGATAATGATTTTCCTTTTCACATGATTCTTTGTCCTGAATTTAGTTCAGTGCAGGCACAAAGGTCAGTAGCTCTATATAGATTTTGTTTCTTTCTTTGTAAGAAAAATAAATAAAGGATGTATTATATTTTTAAATTTTATATTGAAATAAGAACAAAACGGTAACCACTTTCTTGAGAGGCATAAAATTCTTTGCCCTACGGTAATTTTATTTTGGTTTTTCTGTAAATTTTAAGACAGATGATAGACTTGAAATTGATAGTCCAGAAATTAAAAAGTAGAAAATATTTTACAGTGAATATTTTCTCTCCCATCCATGCCTGCCACAAACCCACTTTCCCTTCCCACAGACAATATTATTAATTTTTGTCTAGCCTTCCAGAGGTATTCTATGCATACATAAAAACTTCTTCCTATTCTTTTTGTGCAAATTTTTACATGCAATACGTAATGTTTTGTACTTTGGGTTTTTCTTTCCAAGAAACAATAGTTCTTTGATATCCTTCCAAGAAAAAAGATTCCTATGTTTTATGGATGCATATTAGTATTCTATTACATGGATATGACAGAATATATTAACTAGTCTACTGATAGTTACTAGTTTCCAATATTTTATTACAGACAATGCTGCAGTAAATAAACTTCCACATATGTCATATGATACGTGTATACTTAGATCTATAGGATAAATTCCCAGACACCAAATTGTTTTATGGTACAGGATATGTACATTTAACATTTTGGAAGATATTGGCAAATTCTCCTCCATCTTAATTACAATAATTTATATTCCCTACAGCAACGTATGAGAATTCTTTTTCCCCACAATCTTAGCAACAGAATGTAGTCAAATTTTTGCATCTTTCTCTACACGATAGGTGAAAAGTGCTATCTTGGTTCAGTTTTAATTAAAATTTTTCTTATTTGGTATGAGGTAGAACAGAAAGGTATTCTTCAGTTAACCTAAGGAATGGATTCCATTTCTACAATTTTACAGCTCCCCTAATTTAGCACTTATATCTCAGATCTAACCGTCTAGTTCAAACAGTAGAATAAATTTTCCTTGATTATTTTTTTTTGGTGGGAATGGGAGCTTATGCCTCCCATGAGTGTTAACTGTAGTAATGTCTCACTGGGAACAGCTGAGAATAACTACTTTGTTTTCATACTCAAGTGGCAGAAAATGATGTAATATATCATCTAGTTAATTCTTTTGCCTTCTGAGTGGACCATCACTAATTGGTCCATTTTAACCTAATAGATTCTAATTAGGCTGCTGAGAATTTCCTAAGTATGTGATTCTGCAGCTGCGCCTCAGATGACACCCAGGTGTGTCCAATCAATCTCTGCCATAAGGAAACATTGAAGTCCCATTAAAACATATTGTAGCTTTTGTTCTATCTATAGAACTGGAAAAAAATTGGTAACTTTATCATATACAAAGGCCAAGGTCACCTCTTAGACTTCTCATCTCCAGACTATGTCTTCACAATTCTTCTATAAAATGTTATTACTGAGCGCCTGAGGATAGTCAGTCTACTAGCTTACAGGTTTCCTTAGTGTTTTAGAATGGAAACTACACTTGAACCCTTCAACAGCTTACCTTTGATCTTTATCACAGCAGAAGCCGAAGTGGTATTCTCCTCTTTCTCACAGAGTGATTTACCATCAAGGTCACCAGAAGCCATATTCAAAATTTCTGGTCCAGAATCTACCAACAGGAAGAAACTAGGAATACTATGCAAAAGGATTATTTGCCTATGTTCTTTTCATTTGCACACACCTCAGCAGGTCACAGAACATCAAGCTTATAATTCTAGTACCAGCCCTATTTTTCTATCTTTTCCAAGTCCACTCACCACTTGAAGTTACAGTACTGTCTGTGGATGAAGTGTGTCCGGGAGATGGTAGTGTGGAATGTTCCCTGTCAAAAGAGCAGAAGACATATTTTAGAGCGTCAAATCCAAAGAAGTCTTCTAAAAATTAACTGAATATCCATCCAAATTTACACACACAAACAAACAAGCAAACCTGGACTGTGGTGGGCTCTCAGAATACAAGCACTCAACACCATTCTCCTTAAGGAAAAAAAAAAAGGGAAACAAGTTCAACAATTTGACATTTTCCATTCCAGAGAGGTTGTTTTAAGCAAACATTTTCATACACTTTTAAGTGAACCTGCATTTATTTTGCTCTTTTAGAGAGGCTATGGGAATAGGGTGGTATAGGGCAAACTCATATACATACTTTCTCAACGCTGTCCTTGCAAGAAAAAAATCCAATTTTGAATATACTTACATGTCTGATATTTAAAGAAAACCTGATAAATTCTTGGGCAAAACAAATTCTAAACTTAAAGGAGAGGTAGAGTATATTTCATGAACCTAAGTTTTGTTTAAACAGAACATTCTATGTGTACATAAAACAACATTTTTATTTATGGAAATATTACTCAACTTAAAACTTTTGGTCTGGTGATTTAAAAATGGTTCTCAATTTTCTAGCTAGACAAATCATACATTTTAAACTTAATCCAATTCTCAAAGATCGGAGAGATTACATCTATGCCAGCATTTATTACTTGGTGCTCAAAGAGAGCTTAACAAAATTGTGGTCTCTGCCTGCCTGGGACCGTGTTTGAAAGTTTAATTTGAACTTCTTAATCTCTATCAGGGGCTCCTAATTTGGGGGGAACTTTAGGACATTAGGGTTGATCTATTCACTTATTCTCTTTCAAAAAGTACTGTGGGAACATAGGTTCCTCTTTAATAATAAGCTTTTCTAATAAGTATATTTTCATTATTATTTGGTTTATTTAGAAAAATAAATTAAAATTTAATAAATTAAAACAAATCATTTGAACATTTCAAAAACCTGCACGGACAATGCAAAAATGAAGACATTTAAATATTCCATAATCAAACATAGGCCTTCTTATTAACTGCCACAACCAACAACAGATTTCAACAGAGGGATGCTGCAAATCATACACGGTATTTAGAATCGATCCAAAATAATATTGGCCATAGTCACAGGAGGGTAAAGGTCTAGCAAGGGTCTGTGGAATATGCAGTTATTCAAGACAACAGCAGCCGGTTACATCTGCTCAGCACGCTAAAATTTACAAAAACCTTTCTATGTATCAACTCATTTAATTCTCTCACCAACTTTATGCAGTAGGTTTTAGCAAGAAGAGATTTATTTATTTCAGGTAAGGAAAGTAAAGCTAATGAATAAATTTCCCAGGAGTGTTCAAAATGGTGTTGTCAGCCTCTAAACCCAGATGAGAGTCCTCCCCACTGTAAAGAGGGGCGTCTCTGAGATGCCCCTAACCCAGGCCCCTGGAGAGGCAGAGACCCCCCAGTTACTGTGTTAGACTGGTAGATGATTTAAACATATACCTTTTAAAAGTTCACCTCAAATGTTTGGAAAAATCCACAAACTTACAAAGCAAGAATTTACACCGTATCCTCCTAGATATCAATGTTGGGCAATCTTCCCTTTTATTTCATGTCGTCTCTGCTTTAAATGTCTTTGGGTCAGACCATATGTGACTGAAACCTCTCATGACATTGGTTTAAGTCACTTAAAAACTTTCATCAAAGGCCCACATTGTGTCAGGAACAGTGACAAAGGCTGGAGACACACAAAAACACAGTCCTTGTTCCAGAGGGGCTCAGAGGCCAGTCAAGAAGACAAATATGTAAAACAAATACTTCATAAATTATAGGAAGCATTCCACAGAGGAAAGTAATATGCACAGAACAGAACAGAGTGAGGTAATATTTGAATTAAATTTTGAAGAGAAATTGTACCTTTCACCTTACAGGTAGTTAAATAATGATGGCCCTATCCTTGAAATATTTATGTAGATTGTATGAAGAATTGTTACATGCTTATTTAACTATAGTCCAATATATATGTAAGAAATGAATCTATAAAAATAGGAAAAACTTAATCTGCAGTTTCATTGATTATCATACTTCACAAAAGTCAACAAGGATTGATTCCTTAATAATAAAAAAATCAAGGCCATTTAAAACTCCAAAACATATACAAATTTGTTACTAAGTGTGGCTTGAAATAACACTTATTACTGTGCTATAATTAATAACATAATATATAATAATTATAATTATATTGCACCAACTGAAAAACTAATTTTATCAGATAAAGACCTCACACCTATCAGGATCATGAATACTTGTATTTGAATTTAAGAGGTATGAAAAAGAATGCAGCTTTTCTCTATTTAATTAAACTTGTTTCCAATATAGAGGGAAAGGGGACACGTTATTTCTACAAAATTTGTTTTTAAAAAAGTCTAATTATTATTTGAAGTCAAAATAATAAATACAGCAAAAATACAGATTGCCTCCATGATATTACAAATGAGTCTCATTTGCCATAATGCTCTGTGTAAGCCCTTCTTTTGTCCCATATCTTAGATATGAAACATTTTAGTGAGAAGCTTTTTGATAAACAAAAAATATTTATTCATTAAATAAGCAATAATTCTGTGATTTTGGAGAATGTCATATGTTTAGTAACCATACATTACTGCATTGTTCTGGAACAGTTCCAAGGTAAGCAATTGGATATTACTTCCAATTCACTAATCTTTATAAACTTCACTGATCAGAAGACAACCCAATATACAAGACAGCTCAATCTTAGATTTTCATAAATCTGACCTAACAACTATTTTTTCCTTCTTACAAGAACAACCAAACAAAAGAAGGAGATTTTTAAAAAAATTTAGGATTATAGTTAATGAAATTTGGAGATATACCCCTGCAGGCCTCTGTGCATATGGAGTAGGGTAGGAGATAACTCAGCAAAAGCTTTGCACAATCGTGCTCTTTTCTTCCAACTTCAAAAGTCACCCCTATTCAAACCAGCATCTCAGACCCACAGGAGAACCTAACCCACACACAACAACTGTAAGACCTGGGCAGATCATGAAGAAGATAATCCACTGGATATATTTTAAAACCAAGGAAAATTAAGGAATTGACTAAATGCAAGAAAAAGAAAGTTCAGATGAGAGACTTACATGTAGAGGATTGGCTCAAGTCAATGAGTCTGACACATGCCGACAGCATAGAGCAGGAAGAATGTTCCTCCTGGCTAAGCCATTCAAATATCAACCTGCATAACATTTACATGGAAATCCATGGTCCAGACCATTTGCTTGAGACATTAGGAGTCTAATGTAGGGTGGGGTAGACAAGGTACTCACGCAACAAAGTGACACAGAGTCTCCCATGGGCTGGGTCAGCAAACACAAGCCACACACACACGCGCGCACACACAGTAGTATCATTTCAATATTTAGATAGAAAAATAGTAAGAACAATAAGAAATAACTTTTAAGATGTTAAGAACGGCAACTAATAGGCCTAGATACTCTCCCAGGGTCACTTTATTTTTGCTCTTCTACATAAAAAGAGACTTTATCTACAGATTTTATGATTAGAAACCCTTCTGCTAATAAATACTCTTGTTACAATGTAACTTTTACTATTAGATCTATTTCAGACAATTGATGATACTCAAATAAATTAATATGGTTTTCTAAGAAAAAAAGAAAAATTGACTAAAAGGAGTCTCTATAGACTTATTTCATTCTAACAAAAAAAAAATTCCTTGACTCAGTGTCGGTTTCAATGTTCTAAAAAGAGAAGGCGTGTCAAATTGAACGTCTAAAGATTATAAACGCTGTAACCTAAACAAAACGAAATTTTCTCATAGGTTTTTTTTTCCCCCCAATTTCTAACTAAAAGGACACCACACCCTCAGATCTACAGGACACACCCACCACTTTGAGGTTAATTTATAATACAGTTATCAGTCAATTTCTACATGTTCCAATTTTGTAATTGCAATGTTATTTATTCTCCAAGGTTATTAATGCTACACCCACACACGACTTGAGAGAACAGGACAGACAATGGCCAGAAGATCTTCAGAGAGATTTTAGAATTGATTCTGTCCTCTGCCTAATAAATCACCTCCTCTTGGAGGCAGTCCATCTTAGACAAAAATGTGTAAACACATGAAGGAGACCTCAAAGGAGTGGCACTTAACATTTGGTTAGGTGATTTTTTTGTTAACAGCCAAAGGAAAAGCAGAAATTCCGTTTCGTATCCCCTCACCTCTGACAAGGTATCCTCTGAGGTTCACACTGCTGATAATTCTAATTCTGGGTGATAGATATTTTCTCAGTGTTTACTATGAATCAGGTACTTTACATATGTTATAAAATGTCGTAGTGGTGTCAGATCTGAGACTGGAGTAGGTACAGGGGAGAATCAGTTTCATGGTCACAGAATTTTCATGAAACTGCTTAATTCCTGGAGTGTTTAGGCACACACACAGGTACCTAAATCACACGTCCAGTTTTGCAAAGGCCCAGAAACCATTTGGTTGTTGTTCAGACTGAATGGTGGGAGCAGTGAATAAGGAAAGGAAGACAGACTATAAGGAGAGATAACTGGGCCCCTGAGAGAAACCGCTAAGCGTGAGGAAGAATTGAGAAAGTTGGGCCAAATGAACAGCTGGGTCTAGCTATTGACAGGAGCAACAATTCTCGATTCAGTGGGAGACTGTGCTACCGATCAAGCAGCGTGTCTCCCAGCCCTGCTGGATTATCTGTGCCTTGATAAGTAGAGGATAATTCTAACAACCACATCACAGGAGTCTACCCGACAGCACGGGAGGACCCCTTGCTGAAACAAGAAGGGAGCACCATCTCTCCACTGACCAGGGAGAGGAGATAGTCAAAGGTCCAGACATAGAGTTACGAAAAGGCCAGCAGTGGAGCAGGCAGGGCCTGTGGGCAGTGTGGACAATGAACAAAAAGGACTGAACAGATGTGAGTGGGGAAACCAACTGCCTTCCCCACCATCTCTCAGGAGGTTCAGTGTCCTTCCCTGGCACCCACTAAGTGGTGAGGCCTGAAGAGCACTGGGATATACTGGTATACGCTCCTAGAGATTCTTGGAAATGTTGAGATGGGATTCCATGAAACAAAAAGGCCTTCCTATTCATCAGCAAGTGGGGGAAAATGAGCACTGAGATTTGTCTTTCCTCTAAATAGGACCTACTTGGTTGTTTCCACGGACTGGTTAGGCCAGAACTTAGCTGTTGCAGACATGTATATATGAATGTACATATGCAATCTGTGTATATGTGTACATGTGTATTTGAATCCTCAAAAGAACCTTGCAAAGTAATATTTCTGTTTCACAGGACACACAAGCAAATTGAAACAGTTAGACCACTTGTCCAAGTTCACTTAGCTAATAAATAACAAAGCCAGTCTTAAATCCAGACCCATCTGATCCCAAAGTCTATGCTATGTGGCTAAAAATTCTGTCATTACTGGGAAAAAATTCAAATAAACACAAAAGTAGACAGAATAGAATAATTGACTTTTGTGTACCCATTCTGCAGATTCAACAATTATCAACCTACAGCCAATCTCGCTTCATGTATACTGTCACCCACTAAACCCATCCCTGCATTGTTTTGAAGCAAATCTCAGATATCATAAACATTTTTTCCACAAATATTTCAGTCTGAATCTCCAAAAGATGAGGACTAGAAATGATTTATTTCCTTCTTTCCTCTTTACACTAAAATATTCCAAATAAATGAATTTCACTGGGTCAGTAAAGTACCTCTGTTCTCCCCAAGAACGTCCCAAACTGGGCCCCAAATTATTTTAGAGATGTCCTTTTTGAGATATTAATCTTGTTAGAGCCCTTTGATCACTCAAAGATCCTCCTACGACTACTGATGTTCACTTTTCTCTTACACTGCGCTTTCTGAAAGAGATGTGACAATGTAGCTTCCTCTACAAATATGTGAGAGGAATAAAAAATAAATCTCAAGTTCTCGGGAACACCAGTCCAAAGAAAGGAGTCAGAAAGTGATATGACAAGGCTGTCAATTCAACGAGTTCATTGAATTCTCACTCTCAACGTTTTAAATAGACCCTGTAGGGAGTACAAAAATAAATAAGTAAATAGACGTTCAACAAATATTAATGGGATGGCTACTGGACACCACATCTATGCAGGATGCTAGGTGCACACTGGTTAATGGTCAAACAAAGGCACTCTCCACCAAGCTTATAATTTAATACAAGAAAAATATAAGAAAACAAAGAACTACAATGCAATCAGAATACAGGTGACAATGAGGGGAGCACAAAGAGTTACTGGGGTCTAAAAGAAGGGAGCGAACTTATTTTTTCCTGAGTGGGAATGTTGAGAAATGAGGAAACTGAGGCCTGAAAGCCATGACTTTTCCAGAGTTACCCAGAGGAAGAAACTGGGAAAAACCTCACCTAATGGATTAGGAAAAACCTCTTAATCCATTACAATTTGCACCTCAGGAAGGACTGGAGATGCCTGATTGTCAACATTTCTCACTACCACAAGAAACATTTTATGAAACAGTTGGTTTTTGAAATGGGCCTTGACAGTCACACAGCATTTTGAGAAGTGGAAAGTGTTCAGTGTTCCGGGTACAGAAGACAGCATAAACAGGCAGGTGTGATATATTCTGACAATACACGCTACCTGCTTGGGCTAACAAGTAGGGACAACTATAAGGCAGTGATGGGGAAAGAATGGAAAGTTAGATGGTAATCAGATTAGAGAGTGCCTTGAATACCAGGTCAAGTTGTTTGTTATGAAGCTCTCAAGAGTGACAAAAATCCCACAGTTTAAAGCCAAGGAGTTAAGAAAACACCATGATTTATGGGTCACTGGGATAAACATGGATTAAATTTTTATCTCACATTTCATTCTAATTCCCTGTACTTAATGAGAATGCTTAGGAACCATTTTCTAAGGAGAGCTCTCTCTGTGTTTAAGAGATGGGCGTGGCAGGCATGAAGGGATGGGAGGTAGGGATTTGCTCATGGGACAGGCATGAAGGAGTGAACCGTGCAGCAAACAGGCTGCACAGATTCTTCAGTGGAGCAGAAGCCCAGAAAGAGAATGGTGAGAATTGATGGTATCATCCACAGCAGACAGACTAGTTCCTGGGAACTGCAGAAGAAACGGCACAGAAGACAGTATGAAACCTTCAGGGAACCCGTACATTTCCCAGGAGCATTTGACAGCTGTTTCTATTGCAATCTTTGTTAGCTCCTATTCTTAATGGGTATCAAGACCATAGTCAAAAACAACTTGGTCACATATCCTAATGAGGGTAGATCAGAGGTCCTTTTAGATATTTAAGGCAGCACATTTCTTAGCCAAAAAATCACTTTCAAGCTAACTATGAGTGATTATTAGGATTGAAATGTCTAAATTCAGTGTACTAAGAGGGGTTGTGAAAAGGGTTTATCCTTTGAAGCTAGACAAACCTGACTTTGAATCCTAGATTCGCTACTTACTAGTTGAGGATCGAGGGTAAGTTATTTCACCTCTCTGAACTTCAGTTGCTTCTTCTATAAAAAGCAAAGAATACTTAGCACTCAGAGTTGTGGAGAGGATTAATGACACGGCATGTGGAAATGCTTTCCTACAAAGTACCTGTTACACAACTGATGTTTGTTTCTTCCCCTTTCTTGGTGAAATCAGTGCCAGATAAAAGGGAAATTACTAATAACCAAACATCCTGTAACCTTCCAAGTTCAACTTCCTTTATTAAAACTGTACAAGAGCTGCTAAGAAATAGCAAACTAGATTCATTTCCTTTTTATTTCCTTCCCTTAGCTATTCTATAGGATAGCTACCGAGGAACAGAAAAATGTCAGCTACACATACTTAAAAGAAAGAATAAGAACAACACATAGAACGCAGTTGTAAAGAGAAAAATAACCCAATTTTTAAAATGGGCAAAAGATCTGGGTAGACGTATCTCCACAGAAGATATACAATGACCAACAGGTACACGCAACAGAGCTCAACATCATTTGTCATCAGGGAAATGCATATCCAAACCACAACGAGGTACCACTTCGCACCCTTTAAGATGCCTATAAGCAAAAAAATAGACAAGTGCTGACAAGGATGTGAAGAAATTGCAATGCTCATACATTACTAATGGGAATGTAAAATGCTGTAGCTGTTTTGGAAATCTGTTTTGCAGTTCCTCAAAATGTTAAATATAGAGTTACCACAGGATGCAGCAATTCCACTCCTAGAGGTATGCCCAAAAGAATTGAAAACACATGTTTACACAAAAACTTATACACTGATGTTCATAGTAGCATGATTCACATTAGCCCGAAAACAGAAACAACCCAAGTGCTCATCAACTGATGAATGGATAAACGAAATGTGGTACATCCATACACTGGAATATTATTCAGTCATAAAAAGGAATGAAGTACTGATAACATGCTACAGCATGGGTGAACCATGAAAACATTATACTAAGTGAAAGAAACCAGTCACAAGAGGTCACCTATTGTATTCTTCCATTTATATGAGATATCCAGAATAGACAAATCTATGGAAACAGAAAGTAGATTAGTGGTTGCCTAGGGCTGGGGATTTGGGGAAGGGGGAATAGGGATAGACTGCTAATGGGTATGAGGTTTCTTCTTGGTATGATCAAAATATTTTAAAATAGATTGTGGTGATGGTTGCATAACTGTGAATATGTTTACAAGCATTTAGGGGGCCGGCCCCATGGCCAAGTGGTTAAGTTTGCACGCTCTGCTTCAGTGGCCCAGGGTTTCGCTGGTTCAGATCCTGGGCACAGACATGGCAGCACTCATCAAGCCATGCTGGGGTGGCATCCCACATAGCACAACCAGGGGCACTCACAACTAGAATATACAACTATGTACCAGGGGGCTTTGGGGAGAAGAAGAAGGGGGAGGGTGGGAAGATGGGCAACAGATGTTAGCACAAGTGCCAATATTTTAAAAAAAAAGTATTTAATTGAACAATTTAAATAGATGAATTGTTTGGTATGTGAATTCTCTCTCAATAAAGCTATGGAAAATAAAAAAGACAAGAAAGAAAGATGGATTGCCAGATCCTGAATAGAAATCTCTGGTCCATTTGACGGAGAGATCATGAAGCTCAGGCTCAGACTGTAGACCAAGGCAGGCGCTCAAGACACGTCTCCATGACCTGGGGAGTTTGCCTAGGTGGCCTCAGTTATCTATCGTTATTCTCTTCTTGGGTAGAGAAGCAGCATTGGCACCTAACTGCAGCAATGTATACTCTGTGGGAATTGCCCTACTTTGTGACTTATTACAAAGTACTAGCACCTCAAAGCTTATCTAGCCTTGACCTCAATTCTTAGAGAGTCAATGGGACCTGAGACTTCTTACAGCCATTAGTGAATTTAAGTCCCAAACCAGCCTGCCTCTTAAACAAAAAGTTCAGCACTCTTCATCAAAACCTTTTTTGGTTTGTACATCCTTAAGTTTACACTATAGAAGGGGTAGAAAGCCCCTAAATGACTGAATTTTAATTTATTGCCATCAAAGGTTGGCATTTCTCATGCTTCTGAGTTTCCAAGTATAAGATTCATACTTGCTATAAGAGTGTCCATAATATTGAAAAAAAAAAAAAAGACTACCCATAGAAGGGGACCAAGATATGACAGTACTAAAAATGAAGTTGAAACATAGTCCAATACTCACATTCATACTTAGGTCATCACTCATCCTGATGCAACCTGAAAGATCTGTTCCCTGGTGGGGGCCAGCTACAGGGCCTGGGCACCTGCCAAGAGACAGTAAAATTCCGTACTGCACATGGAAAAACTGCAAATTTTAGCAGATACCAAACTATAACATAGTGCCCCTCCCCCACATCAGTTTTACCAAATTTCCAATTAAGTTCATGGCTTAAGTAAGACATAATGAAAGAGAGCTCCCACCTCCAGAAGAGAGAGGTTACAAACTATCAAGAACCTAGCCAAAAATGAAAATGAAGAATTTGCAATTCAAAGTCTTGCTTCCTCACCCTCGATACAGATAGGAAAGTTCCTTGGGGTGGACAGTGCTCACAAATGCCCCTGACATTTCTGCACTTTTCCTAAGGAAGGTCAGTCTGTGTACTCAGAACGGTAAAGAAGCGCAGACGAGCTTTGGGAGATGGTTGGGGCAGGGACAGAGAGAGGTTCCCAAAGGCTTGTTAACCTTCAGTGTGAAGGAAAAGAAATATGATCAAAACCTATCTAAATACATTAACTTCACAGTATGTAGTATATTCCTAAAAATGGGGAAACATTTTAGGTAGCCTAACTTGGATATTATACGAAATTCAAAAGAGCAAGAAAACTGCAATTTAAGAAAACTATAGAGATATCTTTGCTTTAAAATTGCCAATTTTCACAAAGTTAGAGAAGTTCCACGATGTAAGTTCCACAATCAAGAGGTTATGATCTCAGGATATGAAAATCTAACTGATTAAAAGGTTAGGCAATAGGAATAGGACACCCATGAAGAGGAGGGTAAGTATATTTTGCTTTTTAACTTACCCAGGTCTTTCAGTCACATCCAAAGCACCATCCTCTATTTCTCCATATTTAGGTCTTTCACATGAAGCATGGATTCGGTTGGCCAAACATGAGAAAGGTGTCAATTCCAGCCTTGGAATCGTTGTAAGACTATCCAGATGCAAGGCATCTGCAGAAAAAAATAAAAATAGAAATTTATTTCTGGTTCAAATTTTATGTATATATACGTATATAGATAAATTCTTTCCCTCTTGAGAGTTTGGACCATTTCTGAAAAAGGAGAAGCCAATCCAATTCTATTCACATTTTAACATAACCCTCCCCCCTCTTGAGGCCTAGTTATATAGGGTGTAAATAATTTTTTTTAAAGCAGGGGATGGGGGTAGGGAGGGGAGACAAAAAATCCATTGCTTATTAAGTGACTAGAGGGGTCAACAATTTGCAGCCAGAGGGCAAAATCCAGCCAGTCTCCTGTTTTTGTAAATAAAGTTTTATTGGAATACAGCCAGACCCGTTCATTCAGTATTGTCCATGGCTGCTTGTGTGCTAAAACAGTGAAATTGAATAGTTGCTGCAGAAACCATAGGGCCTGCAAATCCTAAAATATTTACTATCTGGTCCTTTACAGAAACTCCTGAAGAGAAAATAGTTTGACATTGCAATTGGAAGGCATCAAAGAGTGGTGTAGGAAATAGGGTGACAAACTGTTTTCTTTTTTTGGAGGAAACCATCTTGTTTGTTTTTCTGAGTATAGGAAGCAGCAGAGTTTAATAGAAAAAACACTGGCTTTGGAGTCAACCACAATTTTTCAGTTCAAATCCTGGTTTTGCCATATACCACTTGTATGGTCTTTAATAAATAACTAAACGGCTCTGAGCCTCAGTTTACTTACATATGAAGTGAGACATAACCTTGGGCAAATTACTAACTCAATTTTCCTCTGTTTCCTTATCTTTAAAGTGGGAAATATATTAGCATCTCCCTCGAAGGGATGTGGTGTGGATTAAATGAGTTAATAGATAGGTTAAAAGCAGAAAACCGTGCCTGGCACACAGCAGGCACTCTGTAAGTGCTGTCGTCATTGTAGTTGTGTTGTATTATCACTGAGTGAATGTGAGTAAAATCATTTCTATAAAGACCAATGTATAGTCTGACACAAAATGGCCACTCCATTAGTGGCAGTAGCAGTTTTCCCTTCTCTAGTTGAAGTGATCCATAAATCACTCTACTTTCTTTTTATTCCTTCTTAAGTTTATCTTGATAATCATCTCATTTCTTTTTTCATTTCGGAACCACTGCTAACTTTTGCTTTCAACCACATCCAGGTTGTGATGAAAGATGTCACTACTTTGAGCATTTCCTAAGATAAACCTCATTCTTCTTAGCCTGGCATTGAGTAAGATTCCACAATTTGAGCCACAAGCTGCTCCAAACTTATATTCTACTGAATCCAAACCCAACTCCTGTTTCAAAAATGACTTGCCCAGCTTTGACTCTTCCGCAAACACTTAAGGCTTTCGCATGCTTACTTCTGTTTTTGTTTGTTTTTTTCCCTCATGTCATTCTCCCCAATTGGAATACTTGCCTATGATTTTTGCTTTTCCGAATGTAACTCATCTTTCAAGGCCTGGTTCAACTCTCGTTTCTTCTCTGGAGCCTTCTCTGAGTTCTCTGAGCTCAGGTCTTATCTCCCCAATAAACTGTGACCTATTTTAGGACTTATTCTCTATTATACATAACATGGAGCCTTGCACAGAGTAGGCGCTCAAACATAATTTGATTAACTGAATTCAAGGATAAGTATCCAAGTATTCAACAACTCTTCCTATACAAATATAATTGTGATTAATTATTTGTCCCTTTCAAAAATAACCCTACCTCAGCTATGCCTGGTAGGGCAGAGGAGAGGGGCGATCCGTGCTTACCCAGCAGAGGTGTGTACCAGCATGTATGTTTGAAGGTCAGGGGCGTCTGATGTATTCTGGCGTCTTGACCACTATATAGTTTATGGCAACACTGCTTCTGAACAGAAAATCAAGTAGTATCAGCTATCTAAAAGGGTATAACATAACATATTTCATAATCTACTCTCTTCATCTCCAAAGGTGGGAAGAATATCACTGGTCTCAACCCTGTGAGAGAGGTCAGGAAGAAAATCAATGATGCCAAGTAACAAAGCTTTCATGCTTTTGATCAAAACGCATAATCTATACGTAAAATATAATTCTTGGGGCCAGCCCCATAGGCGAGTGGTTAAATTCGTGTGCTTGACTTTGGCGGCCCAGGGTTTCGCTGGTTTGGATCCTGGGCGTGGACACGGCACCACTCATCAAGCCATGCTGAGGCGGCATCCCACATGCCACAACTAGAAGGACCCATAACTAAAATATACAACTATGTATGGGGGGATTTGGAGAGAAAAAGCAGGAAAAAAAATATAACTCTTGGGGGCCAGCCCCATGGCTGAGTGGTTAAGTTCACCCGCTCCGCTGTGGTGGCCCAGGGTTTTGCCGGTTTGAATCCTGGACACGGACATGGCACTGCTCATCAGGTCATGCTGAGGCGGCATCCCAAATGCCACAACTAGAAGGACCCACAACTAAGAATATACAACTATGTACTGGGGGGCTTTGGGGAGAAAAAGGAAAAGAACAAAATCGTAATATATATATATATATAAAATTCTTATTAAAAATCACAGTTCAATAATTTAACAGAATGATAACATCGTCAATTCCCAATAATCAACGCTTTCACATAAACAAAGGCTTTGAGGAAAGAGGTATAGTTTAGGGGCAAGTTTAGTTATATAATTCTTCTTCATGATACTGCAATAAAAAAATTTAAAATATTACCATTTCTTAGAGTCTACCCAGATTGTGTGCATGTGTGTGATAAAGAAAACAGCAAGCATCCATTGCTTCATCTGACACTCGCTCAAAGAAAAGCTGTGCAGGGCTCTAAGACGACTTATACCTATTGGACTTAACTTTCTATTTTGAAATAGTAGTTGATTTACCATTGACACTTTAAATCGTCTCAAAAAGCTTAAACTTACCAGTTGTTCTTGAAGAGGTTGTTGAATTGTATCTGAGCAGGACAAGGGACCATAGTAAGGAAATTCCTCATCTAAACAGCTCTGTCTTGAGAAGATGATGGAGTGTATTCAAAGACAGAATGATGCCAGAGTCGAAGATACAAGACATATTAGACTTAAGAGAAGTTATGAGGCTACCTGAGGAGGGTAAACGGACCAGTTCTTTATTTTGTGTTCTACTTTAAGGGAACAAATTTGTCATGGTAAACCTCTCCTTGCATTTTCCCCGTTACTTGTTCTAGGAATGAAATCCAAAGAGCAGGGACAGGAAACTGAATGGCTTTGTCATTGAAATCTTTAGGCAGACACCAAGGAAGCTCTTTGGGCGTGTAACTCACATCAGTGAAAATGGCGTCTGTGAAAATTTTATAGCAATAAAATTGTGGCCTTAGTCCAAGAGGTAGATATATCTATCATAGTTCCATTGTAATGGAAAATTTTATTGGTTCTTGAGATGATTAAAGCATATTTAGATAGGGAAGTTTTTCCAGTTCAATTTATCGTAGAAGGCTTTTAGGCACTCTGCCTAGCTAATCTCCCACATGAACAATTTTTTTTCTGCTTAAACAGATGTGTCTGCATTATGCCCTAGAAACAGATATATGCAAATATCACCCTTCTTTCTTCCCTCCTCCAGTCCCTTCCGCCAGTGCCAACCTTGCTATTCCTTATGTTCTTCCTTTACGAACAAAAAGGAGAAATTCACCAAATGTCACAAGGGAAAGAAATACCTGCAACTCTCCCAAGGATATCTTGAGATATCCAGACAGAAAGAAGTGGAAAGTTTAATTTAAATCTAGAAAAAAGAGACAGTAACCAGCAAAGCCCATTCAAGACTATCAGAAAGGAGGTGCCTAGGACTGAAAAACCGGCCCTTTGCTAACAGACATAGTACATTCTGAAATGCTTTCTCTTTGAAAGATGTTATGAAGAGCCACTCACTAATGTGAGTTCTCCTCTCTTGTTTTTCTAAATGCTTTCAGTGCACAAGAGAATCAAGTCCACCAGAGCATTTTCCTCTCAGTTGGTTATTTAATTTTATGACTAAAATTATTCTACATCATAAATTATCTTCAAAACCTTATTCAAATTGGACATCTTCCCCACAGTACACAAACATCACAGGTTGGTTTTATTTTTACCTGAAACAGCAAGCCAAGGAGTTGTCCCTTAATTAACTTCTTTCTTGGTGATTCAGTTGTTGCTATAAAGAGAATTTATAACCAGTTTAACATGACAATTCCTAACCCCCTGTGCCTTAATTTATATCACAAACTTTGAACATCTTTAAATTTGGGGACTGAGGAAAGGAGAAAGAAAACAATGACTTCTGAGAATGGTATTCTCAATGCATGATTTGTGGAAATGGAAAATCAGGAGAACAAAGTAGGCTGGAGCAGCTAAACTATTATTACCCTTGGGTATTTAAAATTAACCTTGATAGAAGCAAACGAATTGTCTTCTAGAAGTGTCATAGAATTATTCAGTCTTAAAATGGAAATACACCATAAAAGCCATTCAGTCCAACTGCCTACTGATGTGGAAATCCTCTCTCCAGTAAGCCTCTGCTTGAGCTACAAGTGGTAGGAACCCTAGAAGTGGAGCCCCAGAACCCAAGAATCCTACAAGCAGGTCATAAGAACACTGATGTCCAGAGGATTTAAACGATAGCTGGTTATTCATGGAGCTGCGATCAGACTCACAGGTCAGTGTTCAATTCATTATACTCTTCTGTGAAATTAAAAATATTCATCTTGGAGCCGGCCCCGTGGCTGAGTGGTTAAGTTTGCGTGCTCCGCTTTGGTGGCCCAGGGTTTCGGCAGTTCGGATTCTGGGCGCAGACATGGCACCGCTCATCAGGCCATGCTGAGGCGGCGTCCCACATGCCACAACTAGAAGGACCCACAACTAAAATATACAGCTATGTACTGGGGGGATTTGGGGAGAAAAAGCAAAAAAAAAAAAAAAGAAGATTGGCAATAGTTGTTAGCTCAGGTGCCAATCTTTAAAAAAAAAAAAAAATCGTCTTTCTTAATTGAAATCTGCTTCCCAGTACCTTCCAAATTCTCATCTCTGGAATAATGGAAATAGGAAAAAATACCTATTTAACTCTTTGAGTTTCACAGTAACGTATTACTTATTTGACAATTCATACTCTGAAATATAGCTAAGAACCAGAAAATAGGCCCAAATCTTTTGAACCAAAATAGATGTTGATATCCATGCCCTTTATTCATGTGGCAAATCCTCACACTTCCAACCAGTGGGCTCTGAATTTATACATAATTCTCACAAGCTTGACTTGACTGTTTGCTCAGCCCACAGATGATTAAAAACAAAAATTTAATGAGGGTAAGAAGATCTGCTGGATGGAAGCATATTAATAGCTGCCACTATTTTTTTTTTTAAATCACTAACAGCCAGGAAAACTAACAGCAGATCCTCTGATGTCCAAAAGACAGGGCAATCTGGTGCTTCTTATTTTAAAGACCAACAGTTTCATATCTCAATCGCCTGAAGAAATTCTGAGCCCTGAAAATGATGCTAATATATGTGAAAAGAAGTATACAATCTAATTTTAAACTTTTTTTCAGAAAAAAAAAAAAGGCTTCAAAAGCTTCAATTATGTGGAAACTTACCCAAGTAAAATTCTATTTTGTAAGAATTCTTTTTTGTAAAAGTAACTTATTTCTCAGCTAAGCTTGACATAGTGTTACTAGGCCCACTGGAGGAAAAAAATACTTAAAAAAATATTTATAACATATTTAATTAATTAAATTTTTTTAAATTCTTAATACTTAGAACTCTAGTAAATACTCATTTTTAAAAAAATTCTCTGAGCTCACTGTATTAAGAGTAAGGCCCTGTCTTCCTGTGGACCTATATTGGAGCAACAGCAACCAAAGCTTCTAGAAGTGGCCAACATTATGTTTCTGAAGGCCATGATTCTCCAAAACACTGACTGTGAATTTCCAAATTAAAGCTTGTGTTTCAGAAGAAATAATGAGTTAGTATAAGACTGTCTAAATTGCCCATCTGCTCTCCCACCAGGCAATCTTAGGTTTTAGAAATAGTCCATCTCAAACCATTCAAATTGAAAACCTTATTTCAGCAGATGTTTTGTGCAACGTGTAGCAACGATTTCCATATGTTTCAAAAGGCAAAACAAGCTGGCTTATGACCCTAATTTGCCTCCACCTTTGCATTTTTCTTTACGTGTTTGGAGTTGGACCTGTCATATGTCTGGGCCATTTAAGTTTCACATGGAAGCAAGTGAAACAATGGCCACTGTATCCCCTGCTGTGGCCATCTATAATGTATGATGGGACCAGGTGTCTTGGATACATTGCCTTTGAAGAAAGCTGAGATAAAACATCTCTCTAAATGACTATGAAATAAGGCTTTTCAGGCAAAGGCATTGCAATTAATAGGCTGTTGAAAATCAAAACCATCATATTAGAGTTGTAATAATGTTAGCTATCAATGGTGGCTGACATTTATGGACTTTTATAACACAATGTATGTGTTATCTCATGTTCTATAAAATTGTGCATTAAAAATATCAGGGTTCATTGAAAACCACAGAGTAGGAGAGAATAATTCACAAGACATGTTTCTCAAAGGACTTGAATCCAAAATATGTAAAGAAATCTTACAACTCAATAACAGAAGGACAAATGTCTTAATTTGAAATGGACAAAAGACTTAGATACTTCACAAAGAAGATACATAATAGCCAATCAGCACAACAAATGAAAATCACAATGAGATACCCAGAAGAATGGCAAAAATTATTGAGACTAGCAAATATTGGAGCTGTGGAGCACCTGGAACTCCCACACATTGCTGGTGGGAGTGTGAAATGCTACAAACGCTATGGAAAACTGTTTGGCAGTTTCTTAAAAAGTTAGAGTTTCAACCACACTGTGACCTTACAACTCTCCTCCTAGATATGTATCCTGGGTTCAATAAAAACCCATGTCCACACAAAGACCCACATACAGATGTTCACAGTGGCTTTTTCCATAGCATTCTCAAACTGTAAATAATTTAGATGTCCAATAATAGGAGAAAAGATAATCAAATTGTAGAATGTTCATACAAAGAATTATGACTCAAGAACGAAAAGGGTGTATCACTGATGAACATGATATAGATAAATAATATGCTGAAGGAAAGAAGACAGACACACACAAAAGTACATACTGAAAACTCAGTTCTGGAATAAGCTAAACTAACTCATCAGTGATAGCAATCAGATCAGTGGTTGCCCCTTGGAGCAGTGGGGTGGGGAGGAAGAGTGACTGGTAACTAGCACAAGGGAACTGCCTGGAGTTATAGGAGCTGTGTGTTTCCATGTGCATTTGTCAAACTGGTTGACCAGTACACTTAAGATCTGAACATCTTATGATACATTAACTATGCATCAATAAAAATAATTTCAAAATTACAACAATAACAGGGTTTATGAGATAAGGCTAGGAAGAGATCACTAAAAAAGTATATGCAACATTGTAACCAGAGCACAAACAAACACAATTATTAAATTATTAGTATCTAGGAAGATAACTTGGATCACCAAGACATGCATCTTAAAAAGGCTAAGGGCTGCTCCACAGGATACTGGAAACACATAAAAACAATAGAGTGGAAATGCTGGTGACACTCTAAATGGCACAGTGCTGGTAGGGTGCTAAGAAAATGCAGATGGAAGTGGAACTCTGAGGCAGTGGGGCTGCTAAAATGAACGCAGGAGGGGGTACAATCTGCCGCAAGCCAGAGCTCATCGAGGCTGGGGTGGCATTTCTCTGGGGAGGGAGGCCCAGGTGCAGGCACTTGTTTGTAATTTTCTTAAAATAAAGCCAAAAGGGCCCCTGCTGCCTGTCAGCTGCCAAGCTGAGGACTTTTTCCTTTCCTGCTGAAGGTTATAGCTCTCTTCCTACCAATCCAGATCCTATTCCCAGGAAAATCGTAAATGAAACAATATAACTTCCATATTATACTAACGTGTCGTTACCCATTTGTCAGTCATGAATGAGGTAATTCATGTAACAGAAACATGCACGAGCCGATGAGACTGGACCAAGGATGGTCAAGCACTAGCTACTGTTTTGCATTTAGTGTGTTATTTATAAATTAACAACTACTGCATTTTCTGAAAGAGGACACTAAGGCTCGGAGAGGTAAACTGATTCGGCCAACTTTATCTAGTTTCTTTTTTGTAGACTTAGAATCAGAACATAGGTTTGTTTAATTTCAAATCTCATGATCTTAATCACGATACTATACTGCCTCCTATATTATCATCCATACCTGCATCTTTCATTTGGGAAAACTTAGG
Organism: Equus asinus; assembly: GCF_041296235.1. NCBI lineage: Eukaryota > Metazoa > Chordata > Mammalia > Perissodactyla > Equidae > Equus > Equus asinus. The sequence goes on along the minus strand of NC_091811.1, from coordinate 34,981,619 downwards.
GCCCCACCCCATCAGGGCTGTTGAGCAAGCTACATTTGACTTTGGTTTTCTCCTTGGTCTTCACCTCAACACCTATCTTTGAGTGTCCCCATCATCTGAATCCCCCTTCCTCATCTCACTTCCCTCTTGAGTACTGACTGCTCAGGCCACGTGGCTCTCATCTTGCATTCATCCTCAAAGCTGTAAGGCTGTTATCTATCCCATACCTCACACCCTCCATGCTAAGAATAGCAAGCTAGAAGAGAGTTTCCAGTGAAAGCCTTCTCTACACCAGCAAGTTCATATACAGATACGATGTTCAAACAGGGAATTGTGATATACGGGAGATTCTCAGCCTCTCCCCCCAAGGAAATATTTATGGTTTCTAAAGGTAATTGCCTCATAGTCTATGAAGGCAGTGACTCAATGAAGATTTCATGTTAGATAGGGTCAAAAAGAGGATGAATAGTAAAGGAGTGGGTGTTTGGAGTAGATCCATTAGTTTACATTCTGTGAACATTATTTACTCTAATATGTTGGATGCACACCCCAGATCTAAGAGGCTTTTTTATTTCCTTTTTAGAGCAAACACCCATTTATACATCCAGTATCGCCTTTGTTAACAAGATACTTAGATACATATGAAGGTAAGAAGCAGAAGAAAGAAAATATATAAATAACCATTCAAGAAATTTAGCAGTTCCAATGGCACATTTCATGGAGGCAAGCTTGTACATTAGTAACCTCATAAACCGGTCCAGTCCTAGCAGCAACTGAAAACTTTAGCAATATTATTTATTCAACATTAAGCTCAGGATTTCTAATCAAATGTCATAAACAACTTCCTAGTTCCAGCTTGTGAACTTTGTCATTGACCTGAACATTTGGACAAAACATCCCCACACATAACGAAACTTCCTTAGATGCAACAGAAAGCAATTGCCTTAAATAATTAATGCACTTATTAAGCTAACCAGAAAGTTTCAGAAGAACTAAGTGGAGTTAAATAGTTCTATTTTCTGACTCAGAACTCAAATGTCTGACTCAGAATTCAAACAGCATGTGGTGGCGGTGGTCATGGTGGAAGGTGCAAGGATGTGTTTGTGTGATAACTGTTTCTATCTCATTGACATTTGTTCACAGTCTATCTGGAAAATCTTCTATACAGAACACTACAAAAAATATGTGCCACCTAAATTTCCCTCTTACTGAAAAGGTTGACTTTTAAGGGCATTACTAGAAGGATCTTCATAAGCAAATGGCTTAAGAGCAAAATCTTGATATGGATGCCTTCTCTGGGCAGCAAAAGATATAAACAAGTAAAGGAGTTCATAAAGCCAGGCAGATTCTGGGCAACTCAAGACAAAAAGGAGGCATCTACCCCACTTTATCCAGCCAGAAAAAATGCATGCACTCAACTCGGGGCAGCTTTCTTATTCTGTTTTTAATACTATTTGGACCAATTATTCCCCGAGGATAAAGTGGGAAGACAATAACAGGATCATGATATCAAGAATGTACATTTTGGGATAAATTACAAAAGTACTCTTCAAAGAAGTTTCTACAAGGAAGTCATGGAAGGTTGGGAGAGGAGATAAATTCTTAGTTTTATTAAACTATGGTGTGTAATATTGATTTAATCAAAAGATAAATATAACTGGACGAAAAGATTAGTCCTCTAAGCACAGTGCTATAAAAGCAAACATACTATAAACCAAATTTGGAATGCCTTATTATTCATGTCTCAACGTGAACACTTCTAATCACAAGGGAGCCTTGTCCAAGGCTCTCTGAGCAATCATAAAAATAACATATAGATTATGTAATTTAAAGCATGCCTTACATTGTCTGACAGAATGAAGTGAACTGATACTCAGTTACTGAAAACCAGCAAGTTAAAAATAATAATAAAATGTTGAATAACCACTGCTTTTTAGAACTAGCCAATTCCTTTAAACTCTTAAACAGCTTTCTGAGATAACAGTAGGAAGGGTACAATAAATCCCAAACAAACACAAGCCTGAAAATTTCCATCTCTAGCTTACCTTAAGCTTATATTTAGTTGTTTACTACCCAAACCAATAACTTTCTATAAAAAGAACATTTATGCTGCCAGAACAATAAGCTGGCTGAACAAAAGCGGTTGTCTGATAAATGGTCAAACAAATAAGCTTTCTTTTTACCAAACTATATTTCTAGAATAAAATAAGCTTATAAATAATTCGACATCTCTAATTTGACAGCTGTCTTCTCACCTAAATCCTTAATAAACACTTACCCACTTTTAGGTGATACAGAAAAATGACAAATACTCTAATTTCTTAAAGAAAAATACATATGTAAAGAACATATTAAAATTCAAAAAGAATTTTCACATATATTTACTGTCTTGATACACGTTGAATTCATAAGTATGTTTCCCAACCCTAAAATTACTATTTAGAATAAAATGGAGATCCAGGGCCCGTCCTATCATATGATGGGTACAAACTAGCTCATAAAATCAGGGTAGAATATGTAAACAGTTTGCAAGTTCTAATTATCCCACGCGTACAAGATTTTTTCCTTGTTTACTTTTACAGATATTGAGAAGTTTTATTTAATTTTTAAAGAAATAACAGTCATGGACAAATCCAGCTTGTAATCAACAACCAAAAGGGAAAGTTAATGGTTAAATCCATCGACCTAGCCACTAGGCAAAGATCTCTGAAAGCCCACAATACTGCCTTCTGGAACCATTCCATTGTCCTAAATGCAGTAATAACACAGCAGCTGTAATCTAGAAAAATAGCTGTACTTCTTTCACCCCACCTCACAGTGGACTGAACTGGGGACAAAACAAATATTTGCTACTCACTTTTCAGTTTTCTTGTCTTCTGCTCAAGTGTCTGGCAAGTGTTCACTAACTCAGTATTTATAGCCTGCAGAGTCCGTTGTTCCGAAATTGCTTCCTCTAATTTATGCAGCAAAGACTTAGCTTTTTCACTGGCACCGTGGGCTCCCCGATCTCGATCCTCAACCTGGATACGTACAACTAGTTAAGACTGGATCTTAGCAGGGTGGCCAGGAAAGAAAGCAACTGAGCGCTCACTCGTATTAGGCACACGAAACTGAAAATGTGCTTTCCTTCTCAGGGAAGTGATAAGCCTCTACTGCACTTCTGCAATTCTGTGTTTGCATGGCTTTGTGTGCCTGAGCTATTTCCACAGCGGTAAAAGTCCTGATATGTCAAGTTGCCTCTTTCTGCAAAGTTGCCTCTTTCATCAGCAGGCTGTTGACACCGCCTCTTTTACAACTCCCCCTTTACTTCCTCCGCTCACTGCTAGTCACCAGGGACTGCACTTCACAGTTCCTCTTTGTTTTTTTTGTTCCTCCTCCATTTTTACTTCACGGTTTTGAGGACATCTGGGAAGACTTCCCCTGAATATAACGTAGTCAAAGTCCACGCTACCTGCTCCTCTGCGTCCTCCAGCCGTTGGCTGGCTTCTTGGACCTTCTTCCTGAGATTGGCTTCCTGGTTGACAGCATCTTCCTGCAGTTGTTTAATGGCTTCTAGTTGTTTCTGCCTAGAGTTAAAAAAAAAAAAAGTCCAAACCACAAGCTGTCAGTGACATTTCAATTAAGACTCATCCCTGGGAAGTTGTGACAAATTAAACTTAATATACTTCCTCAGAGATGAGAGGAAAAAGTGAAAGTATAAATGCTTCACAAATATAGAATTTTAATTAAAGCAATCATATAGATTACTCAGCCTGATACCCTCGCTTTACAGATAAGGACATTGAGTTTCCTATTATACGTTGGAATATTCAGTTTCCCACAAGCTACACTCATAGTACTTAGCATCGGTAGCCAATTGCTTAGAGGATGGTGCCACAATGAGGTCACTGTGACAGGTGCAGTGTTTACACATCACAGCTGGCTTTTTCAGAAAAAGAAAGGAAAGGAAAAGGGAGGGAGGGGAAAGAAAAAAGAGAAAAGAAAAGAAATAAGAACTTTGTTTCATGATCTTAGTCTTTCTCCTTAAGAGTCGTCTCGCAAGGTATAAATATGTGCTATGAGCACGGGAAGGGCTGCTCCCGAGCACAGACGAAAGCTGGCTGTTGGTATTTCCACTCCAGTCCTCTCTTTTCTGAAGCCTTTTCCCTCCCATTCTTCCTGACCCCAAATCTCCTACTGTTATGTTACCTTTTGGATCCAACCCTAATCCCCAAAATATATAAAAATGCATCTGCTCTCTGTTACCTGATGAGATTATCTAAACTATGCTATGTATCAATATAACAACGACTATCTGGAAACAACTTGACCTGAACAAGGACCTCAGCTCAAATGGATGATAAACTTGGGGAGTTTCAAAGCAGCGAGGAAGACGTTGTCAGGTTTAGGCCTTTTGTGTACTTCCAAATGTTAACACATAGTCAGAATCCCATTGTATATTGGCACAAATTCAGCCTTTATTACAAGAAGGACCACATGAAAGAAAAGTTTGGTCTCATGGAATGCTTTACCATTATGGTAAACCAGCAAACAAAACCGTAAACAAAATGAAAACTACCTAAACACACATTCTACTGAACATTGTTCAATAGCTTATAGTCAGCTTTTCCTTTAATTGTAATAAGAACATTTAACATGAGATCTACCCCCTTAACACATTTTTATGTGTACAATACAGTCTTGTTAACTATAGGCACAATGTTGTACAGCATATCTCTAGAACTTATTCATCTTGCATAACTAAAACTTTATGCTCATGCACAGCAACTTCTCATTTCCCCCTTCCCTAGTCCCTGGAAACCACCATTCCACTTTCTGCTTCTATGAGTTTGACTATAGTTGTGCGTTGCTTAACAATGGGGACAGGTTCTGAGAAACACATCTTTAGGAAAGTTTGTCATTGTGCAGACATCACAGAGTGTACTTAAATAAATCTAGATGGTATAGCCTACTACATACACAGGCCCTATGGTACTAATCTTACAGGATTACTGTCATATATGTGGATCTGTCATTGGCCAAAACATCATTACATGGCACATGGCTGTATTTTAGATACCTCATGTAAGTGGAATCATGCAGCATTTGTCTTTCTGTGACTGGTTTATTTCCCTTAGCATAATGTCCTCAAGATTCATCCATGTTGTCTCATGTGGCAAAATCTCTTTTTTTTAAAAAAAATTAAGCTTTTTAAAAAATCAATCTCCTTTTCTAAAAATTAGGAATAAAATAATATTCCATTGTATGTATATATCATATTTTCTTTATTCATTCATCTATTGATGAACATTTAGGTTATTCCCACATTTGGCTATTGTGAATAATGCTGCAATGAACATGAGTGTGCAAATATGTCTTTGAGATTTTGCTTTGAATTCTTTTGGATATATACACAGAAGTGGAAATGCTGGATCACATGGTAGTTCTATTTTTAAGTTTTTGAGGAACCTCTATATTGTTTTCTATAGCAGTTTCACCATTTTACATTCCCACCAACAGTACACAAGGGTTTCAATTTCTCTACATCCTAGCCAACACTTGGTATCTTTTGGGTCTTTTTTTGATAACAGCCTTCCTAACAGGTGTGATTCATTCACCATTGTGAATGACTCATCGTGGTTTTTATTTGCATTTCCCTGATGATTGGTGATGTTGAACATCTTTTCATGTATGCACTTGTCGGCCAATTCTATGACTTCTTTGGAAAAATGTCTATTCAAGTCCTTTGCCCATTTTCAAATTAAGTTATTTGATTTTTTATTTTTGAGTTATAGAAGTTCCTCATATATTTTGAATATTAACCCCTTATCAGACATACAGTTTGCAAATATTTTCTCCCATTCCATAGGTTACCTTTACATTCTGTTAATTCCTTTGCTGTATAGAAGCTTTTTATCCTATGTAGACCCATTTGTCTATTTTTTTTTATTGTCTGTGCTTTTGATGTCATACTGGAGAAACCATTGCCAAGACCAATGTCATGAAGCCTTTCTCCCAAGTTTTCTTCTATGAGTTTTACAGTTTGAGGCCTTATGTTTAAGTCTTTAGTCCTTTCGGAGTTGATTTTTGTATACTGTGTACGATAAGGGTTCAACCTCATCCTTTTGCATGTGGATATCCAGTTTTCCCAACACCATTTGTTGAAAGGACTATCCTTTTCCCATCGTGTAGCCTTGGCATCCTAGTCAAAGATCAATTGACCATATGTGCATGGGTTTATTTCTGGGCATTCTATTCTATTCCCTTGGCCTATATGTGTGTCTTTAGGCCAGGACCACACCGTTTTAATTTTGAAATCAGAGAGGATGATACTTTGAGCTTTGTATTTCTTTCTCAAGATTGTTTTGGCTATTTAGGGTCCTTTGTGGATCCATATGAATATTAGGATTTTTTTCCTGTAAAAAATGCTGTTAGGATTTTCATAAAGATTGCTCTGTAGATCACTTTGGATAGTATGGACATTTTAAATACTAAATCTTCCAATCCATGAACACAAGATAGTTTTTCACTTATTGTATTTTTTTAATTTCTTTCAGCAATCTTTTACAGTTTTCAGTGCACAAGCCTTCACCTCCTTAAAGTTTATTCTGAAGTATTTTAATCATTTGGATGCTATTTTAAATGTGATTTTTTTCTCAGTTTCCAATAGTTCATTGTCAGTGAATAGAAATGCAACTGATTTTTGTATGCTGCAATTTTGCTGAACTTGTTTATTAGTTCTAACAGATTTTTATGGAGTCTTTCTATATATAAGATCATGTCATCTGCAAACAGATGATTTTACTTTTTCCTTTCCAATGTGGGTGCTTTTTATTTCTTTTTCTTGCCTAATTCCTCTAGTTAGGATTCCCAGTACTATGCTGCATAGAAGTGGTGAGAGCGGGCATCCTTACCTTGTTTCTGATCTTAGGGGAAAAGCTTTCAGTCTTTCACTATTGAGTATAACGTTAGCTATGGGCTTTTCAGAGACGGCCTTTATAATGTTGAGGTAGTTTCCTTCTATTTCTAGTTTTTAAAATATTTTCATCATGAAAGTGTATTGATTCTTGTCAAATGCTTTTATGCATCAATTTAGATGATCATGTGATATTATTCTTCATTCTGTTAACATAGTGTACCACATTAATTGATTTGTGTATGCTGAACTATCCTCACATCCCAGGCATAAATCTCACTTGGTCATGGTGTATGATCTTTGTGTTTTGGGTTTTTGTGTGTGGGTTTTTCTTGGTGAGGAATATTGGCCCTGAGCTAATATCTGTGACCAATTTTCTTCTTTTTGCTTGAGGAAGGTTGTCACTGAGCTAACAGTTATGCCAATCTTCCTCTATTTTGTATGTGGGACGCCACCACCTCATGGCTTGATGAGCGGTGTGCAGGTCTGTGCCTGGGATCAGAGCATGCAAACCCCAGGCTGCCAAAGTGGAGAATGTGAACTTAACCACTGTGCCAGCGGGCCGGCCCCAGTGTATGATCTTTTTAATGTGCTGCTGAAATTGGCTTGCTAGTATTTTGTCGAGGATTTTTGCATCTATATTCACCAGGAATATTGGCCTGTGGTTTTCTTTTGTTCTAGTGTCCTTGGTTTTGGTGTCAGGATAATGCTGGCCTCATAAAATGAATTAAGAAGTGGTCCCTCTTCTTCAATTTTTTGAAAGAGTTTCAAAAGGATTGGTGTTAATCTTCTTTAAATGTTTGGTAGAATTCACAGTGAAGCAATCATGTCCTGGGCTTCTCTTCATTGGGAGGTTGTTGAATACTGTTTCAATCTTCTTACTGGTTATTTTTCTGTTCAGATTTTCTGTTTTTTCCTGATTCAGTCTTGGTAGGTTGCATGTTTCTAGGGATTTATCCATTTCTTCAAGGTTATCCAATTTGTTTGTGTATAATTGTTCAGAGCAGTATTTTATGATCAGTATTTTTCTGTGGTATTAGTTGTAATGTGTCCTCTTCCATTTTTTATTTTATTTATTTGAGTCTCCTCTTTTTCTTAGTGTAGCTAAGGGTTTGTCAATTTTGTTAATCTTTTCAAAAAGCCAACTTAGTTTCACTGTTTCTTTAAAAAATTTTTAAAAAATTGTTTTCTATTCTCTATCTTTTTCATTTCTGCTCTAATCTTTATTATTTCCTTCCTTATGCTGACTTTGGACTTTTAGTTTGTTCTTTTTCTAGTTCCTTGAGGTGTAAAGTTAGGCTAGTTTTTTACTTATTTTTATTGAAGTATAGTTGACATACATTATATTAGTTTTAGGTGTACAACATAGTGATTCAACATTTATCTACATTACGAAATGACCACCACAGTAATTTTAGTAACAATCTGTCAAGACACAAAGTTATTACAATATTATTGACTGTATTCCCTATGCTGTACATTATATCCCCATGACTTATTTATTTTATAACTATAAGTTTGTACCTCATAATCCCCTTCACCTATTTTGCCCATCCCCCACCCTAAGGTTAGGTTATTTGAGATTGTTATTCTTTTTAATATAGGCATTTATCACTGTTAACTTCCCTCTTGGTACTGTTTTTGCTGTATGCCATAGGTTTTGACATATTGTTCTCATTTTTGTTTATTTCAAGACATTTTCTAATTTCCTTTTTAATTTCTTCTTTGTGGTTTTTCAGCAGTATGTTGTTTAATTTCTACATGTCTGTGAATTTTCGAGTTTTCCTTCTGTTATTGATTTTTAGTTCTATTCCATTGTGGTTGGAAAAGATATTTAAAATGACTTCAATCTTCTTAAATTTGTTAAGACTTGTTTTCTGACTTAACATGTGATCTACCCTGGAGAATGCTGCATGTGCACTCGAGAAGAATGTATATTCTGTGGCTATTGGGTGGAATGTTCTGCATACTTCTGTTAGGTCCATTTGGTCTATAGTATTGTTCAAGTGTGCTATTTCCATATCGATCTTCTGTCTCAATGTTCTATCCATTACTGAAAGTAGGATATTGAAGTCTCCTACTGTTATTATATTGCTATTTATTTCTCTTTTCCATTCTGTCAATGTTTGCTTTATATATTTAGGTGCTCTGGTATTGGGTGCATATATATTCATAATTGTGATATCTTCCTGGTGAACTGACCCTTTCATCACTATATAACATCCTTCTTTGTCTCTTATGACAGTTTGTGACTTAAAGTCTATTTTGTCTGATATAAGTATAGCCACCCCTGCTTTCTTCTTGTTAGCATTTGCATGGAATACCTTTTTCCATCTGTTCACTTTCAGCCTATGTGTTTCCTTAAATCTAAAGTGAGTCTCTTGTAGACTGCTAATAGTTGAATCTTGTTTTTAACCCATTCAGCCAGTCTATGATTTTTGATGGGGAAGTTTAATCTATTTAAAGTAATTATTGATAGGGACGGACTTCCTATTGCTATTTTGCTAATTGTTTTCTGTGTATCTTGTAGTTCTTTTGTCCCTGTTTTTCTCTCTTCCTGTCTTCCTTTGATTTTTTTTGTATTGATATGTTTTGATTCCTTTCTTTTTCTTCTGTGTATCTTCCATGGGTATTTTCTTTATGGCCACCATGGGGCTTACATAAAACATCTTATAACAGTCTACTTTAAGATGATAAACTTAACTTCAATCACATACAAAAAAGTACACTTTTACTTCTCCCCCACACTATTGATGTCACAATTTACATCTTTTTATAAAGTGTATGCCTTAACATATTTTTATAGTTTTATTTACTTATAATACTTTTGTTTTTTAACTTTTATCTTAGAATTAAAAGTGGTTTACCCACTTTTATAGTGTTATAGTATTACAGTGTTATGTATTTTTCTATGTATTTACACTTACCAGCAAATTTCCTACTTTACTATGCTTTCATATTACTGTTTAAGGTCCTTTTAATTCAGCTTGAAGAACTCCCATTAGCATTTCTTGTATGGCAGGTCTAGTGGTAATGAGCTCCCTCACCTTTTGTTTGTATGGGAAAGTATACCATCTTCATTTTTGAGTTTTGTTGCTTGGTTGATGTTTACTTTCAGTACGTTGAATACTTTACAGAAGGGAGAAGCCAGTCCCTTCTGGCTTGCAAGGTTTCTGCTGAGGAATTCAGTGATGAATCTCAAGGGGATTCTCTTGTACATGACAAAACTATTCTCTTGTTGCTTTCAAAATTCTCTCTTTGTCTTTGACTTTTGACAATTTGATTATAATGTGACTCAAAGTGGATTTCTCTGGGTTCATCTCATTTGAGATCCATTGGACTTCCTGGATCTGGATGTCTTTCCCCAGATTTTGGAGGGTTTTAGTCATTATTTCTTTGAATCACTTTTCTGCTTCTTTCTTTCTCTCTTTTCTTTTTGGGAGTCCCATAATGCATATCTTGGTCTCCTTAATGGTGTTCCATACGTCCCTTAAGTCTTCTTCATTCTCTTTTCTTTTTACTCCTCTGACATTCAAGTTCGCTGATCTTTTCTTCTGCTTAATCTAGCCTGATACTGAACCCCTCTAGTGAATTTTTTGGTCCAGTTATTATATTCTTCTGCTCCAAGATTTCTGCTTGGTACTTTTTTATAGTTTTTATCTCTTTGTTGATATTCTCACTTTGTTCATGCATTGTTCTCCTGATCTTGTTGAGCATCTTTATGACAGCTATTTTGAATTCTCTGTGAGGTAAATCATTATCTCTGTTTCATCAGTCTCAGCTTTTGGAGATTTATTTTGTTCCTTTGTTTGGGAAACATTTCTCTGTTTCTTCATTTTCCTTGACTCTTTTTGTTGGTATATGCATATTAGAAAAAACAGCCACCTCTCCCAGTCTTCACAGACTGGACTTGCACAGGACAAAATCCTTATCAATCAGTCCAGATAGAGATTCTGGGGGTGTCTCAAATATTCATGCTAGTTTAAGCCACCATTTTTGTTCTTAGTGAGTCCTACACATCTAGGTTATGATGATCCCATCATTGCTCTAAGATGGGTGTGACAGAAGCCAGTATTTTAGGCCACCCCCAGAAAAGCTAGGATGTTGGGTGCATGATCCAACTCTTTCTTTCCCCAAGGAGAAGCTTGGCCGTGGGACTTTTCATCTGCTTACTTTGTGTTGAGCTAGGGAAGGGTCTATGATGAGTGCTTGTGTGCTTATTCCAACCACTGTCTTTGTTCTCAGTATCCCCCAGGTGTCTACAGTTTGCCTAATTCTGTCTGCACTCTGAGACAGATGAGCCAGAAGCCAATATCTTGGGCATTCCTCAGAAAAGCTGGGATGTTAGACACACCGTCCAACTCTTTCTCTCCTTAGGGAGAAACTGGAAGCTGGGAGATTCCTTTCAATCATATGGTCCTGTGCCAGGAGCAGGAACTATGGCAAAATGTATCTAGAATTTTCCTATCAGTATTGACGTTGCTGGTTTCATGGTGATCCAGGGTGCAGGAGCCTCTCAACTAATTTATGGATTTCTCACAAAAGGAATTTGTCCATGTATTACTATTTAATCATGGTATTCATTGGGGGAAGGAGGGTCCAGGGCCTCCTATTCTATCTTCTTGCTGACTTCACCTCCTCTGTTTTTTTTTTTTTTAAGACATCAGTTTTATCTACTTTTCTCCTTTCCAGTAATAGCCTAAAGTCTCAAGTGTCCATTATTCTCCAAGGGAAAGTAAAAGAGCTGTTACGAACAACAGAAATCCATATTTAATAATACTAAAACTATTAATCACTTGGAGGTATTTGCACCTATAAGACAACAACTTTTATGTACTTTATGAATCATAATAATCTTACAAATAACTTTTTAAAAAATTAGATAGTACCATCTATTAAAGATATTCATCAGATGTTGAAACTTTGAAGATTTTTCTTCCATAGAGATTTTCATTATCATGTTCAGAAGCATAGTGTTAGCTTTGGGGGTCTGTTTTGAAATTCAACAACTCTCCTTGCTAACATGTCCTAATGCTAAATCTTGATTTCTACTCCTGCCAAGTCTGAGTCCCACCCAGAGTTTGCTATCTAAATAGCACCCCGTTTGCCTTGTTTTCTGACAAAATACCTCTAAGTCAAGGATGACTCTTCTCTTTCTTACAATCCCACATCTAATTCACTAGTATATCAGATCTGACCCATCCTCAAAATATAGTTTGAATCTGATCATCTCTTATCACCTTCACAACTATCACCCTGGCTCATGCTACACCTTTCACTTGGACTATTGCAAATAACTCCTAACTCAGTGGCTTTTTTTTTGACCATGACCCAGTAAATACTTTATATTTCAACCAAGTACACATACAGCTGAAACAAAAATTTTATGAAACATTACTTACTCTTACTATATGCAATGCATTCTATATTTTATATTTATTTTTAAAAATAGGTCATAATAAAGTAAATTGATTTCAGGATCTCTCATTGGTAATCTGTTATTGAAAAAGCCCCTCTCACTGGTCTCACTGTTTTCCCTCTTGCCCTCTGTAGACAGTTCTCTACCTACAAGCCAGAATGATTTTCAGAACACAAGTCATATTATTTTTCTGCTTAACCCTGTGATGGTTTCCCATCCACTCAGAATAAAATCTCATTTCTTAAACATGAACTGCAAGGCTGTGGACCCGATCCTTGCCTATCTCTCTGACCTCATCTCCTACCACTGCCCAGCACTCACTCCATCCCAGCCATGCTGGCCTTTTGCTGCTGCTTAAATGTATCAAACTCACTACAACCTCAGGGCCTTTGCAGTAGCTATTTCCTCTCCTAGAACACTCCCCAGATCATCACATAGCTCACTCTCTCACTTCCTTCAGCCATCTGCTCAATACATCACTTCTTAGGCCTTCTCTGGCTATTCTTTCTAAAATTAAGTCCTCTTGCTCCCGTCATTCTCAGTCTTCTTATCCTGCTTTAATTTTCTTCATATCACCTACCACTTCCTGGCATTATATCATATAATTATACGTTTATTTGTTCATTATCTGTGTCACTTAATAGATGTTAGTTTCATGGAGGCACAGATTTCTACCTTATTTCCTACAATTCATTAGCACCTAGAAAAAAAAAAAGTCTGGCACAAAGCTGGCCCTTGAATGTGTATGAATGATGACGTGCTTTCCTCACCAAGCCCTCTGAGAGCAGTTTTTCCTTTCACTGCCTCTCCTTGACTCACTCAATTCTTTCCAGTCCTCAGCACTGGAGCCTGTTTATCTTACACCAGAATGGAAGCCTTCTCTCCCTCAGGAAACAGCTCCTGAAAGTTTATCTTTAATAAAATTTCCAGCCTCACCTAAGCATAGAATTCTCTCTCTCATCCCTACAAAATACTCCACTCATTTGTTTACTCATAGTTAAAACCCACAGCCAAATCATTTTGTGTGTAGCTTCTATATGGCTTTGTCTGTTTTAAATTATATCTAGAAGGCAGAAGCTAAATCTTCCCTACATTGATGAGTATTTTGCCCAATGCTAGGTTGAGTATTTTTAATGAATGTTATACAAAATTTTAACAAGTAGACGGCGGGAGATTAATAGTTGAAAGAACGTAGGTTTTGAAGTCAAATTTATCTAGGTCTGATCCCAGCTGTCACTTAATCCCACTTGGGTGACCTTGGGCAAGTTATTGAATCTCTCTCGAGATAAATGTATGTCAAATTCTTAGCACTATATCCAACAGTAAACTCTTGACAAATTGTACCTACTATTATTTAACTGGGCTGCCGTGTGTCTAGTAGGGTAATACAGAACATTCACTTACTCAGAGATGACATTAATGCAGGCCTCCCTCCAAATAGTTCTTTGGTTGCTAAACAGAAGAATTTCAATGCTCCCTTTTGTGGAGATGGCATCCGTGTAAGGAAGCTGCATTTCCACTTAACCCACAACTTCACCACTATGGGGAAGTCTGGGCCGCCTGCTTCTTAGGAAGAGCAGAAGATCATTTTTTTGAGAGTCCCAAGTGGTATTAACCTCTCTCTGGTATCTAGTTTCCTTATTTTGCAGAAATAAAATAGTTTCTTCCAGCCATTTTCTTTAAGTAATGTTGGTCTCTAACGACATTTACTTTTTTACTTTATTCAAATTCAACATACACCTATATTCATTCATTTATTTAAAATTGTTTCTTAAGGGAACATTTAGCATGGTTAGTAGCTATATAAATAGTGGTCACCAAAAGATATAATCACTGTTCTTGTTTAGTATGTGGTTTACAGAGTGTACAAATTTTAAGAATTTCCTCATAAAATCATAAGAATTAAGGTGAGAGGAAGGGTAAGATGGTATGTTATTTTACATTTAGAGTCCTCTATTCCCCATGACTTTTTTTCTTTTGAGGAAGATTAGCCCTGAGCTAACTGCTGCCAATCCTCCTCTTTTCTCTGAGGAAGACTGGCCCTGAGCTAACATCCATGCCCATCTTCCTCTACTTTATATGTGGGACACCTACCACAGCATGGCTTGCCAAGCGGTGCCATGTCCGCACCTGAGATCTGAACCAGTGAACCCTGGGCTGCCAAGAAGCAGAACGTGCGCACTTAACTGCTGTGCCACCGGGCCGGCCCCTCCCCATGATTTCGTTTACTTGAAATTGAATTGACTAGTGCCCGATGTGATACGTTATATGCTGAGATGGAATATGAAGCCCAATGGGATAAAAGTCAACAGATCCAATGTCAAGTTATTCCATTAATAGATCTATTTGTAGACTATCCATTAATAACTCTCGGATCTTGATCAATTCACTTTACATCTTTATTGCCTCAGCCCTTTATAAAATTTTGAGGTTTTACTAAATAATCTCTAAGGCCCCTTTTGGTTAAAAGAATTCTATATTCTTGTAATTCTAAATTCTTTCTCTAGGGAAAATAACTCATTATACTGGTTTCCACAGATTTTAGAGCTTACTATTTGCAATTTTGAATATAAAAGTTAATTTCACAATTCAAAAATTGTCAGACAAAATGTTTTCCCTAACAAAGTGTCATCAGAAATCAATGTATACAACTTGAAAAA